>NC_061510.1:297459482-297485958 GCF_022539505.1 Lolium rigidum | reverse complement strand
GGTTGTTTGAGGCAAACACAAGGATGAACTAGTACAGCAAAACTCACATAAAAGACGTATTGAAAACATTATAAGACTCTACACCGTCTTCCTTGTTGTTCAAACTCAAAACTAGAAATTATCTAGACCTTAGAGAAACCAATTATGCAAACCAAATTTTAGCATGCTCTATGTATTCTTCACTAATAGGTGCAAAGTATATGATGCAAGAGCTTAAACATGAGCACAACAATTGCCAAGTATCAAATTATCCAAGACATTTTAGAGTTACTACATGTAGCATTTTCCAATTCCAACCATATAACAATTTAACGAAGAGGAAACTTCGCATGAATATTATGAGCTAAGAACACATGTGTTCATACGAACCAGCGGAGCGTGTCTCTCTCCCACACAAGCATGATGTAATCCAATTTATTCAAACACAAACAAAAACAAAAGCACACAGACGCTCCAAGTAAAGTACATAAGATGTGACCGAATAAAAATATAGTTTCAAGAGAAGGAACCCGATAATTTGTCGATGAAGAAGGGGATGCCTTGGGCATCCCCAAGCTTAGACGCTTGAGTCTTCTTGATATATGCAGGGATGAACCACCGGGGCATCCCCAAGCTTAGACTTTTCACTCTTCTTGATCGTAGTATATCATCCTCCTCTCTTGACCCTTGAAAACTTCCTCCACACCAAACTCGAAACAACTCATTAGAGGGTTAGTGGACAATAAAAATTAACATGTTCAGAGGTGACACAATCATTCTTAACACTTCTGGACATTGCATAAAGCTACTGGACATTAATGGATCAAAGAAATTCATCCAACATAGCAAAAGAGGCAATGCGAAATAAAAGGCAGAATCTGTCAAAACAGAACAGTCCGTAAAGATGGATTTTATTAGGCCACCAGACTTGCTCAAATGAAAATGCTCAAATTGAATGAAAGTTGCGTACATATCTGAGGATCACTCACGTAAATTGGCATAATTTTCTGAGTTACCTACAGAGAATTAGACCCAGATTCGTGACAGCAAAGAAATCTGTTTCTGCGCAGTAATCCAAATCTAGTACTTACTTTACTATCAAAGACTTTACTTGGCACAACAAAACACAAAACTAAGATAAGGAGAGGTTGCTACAGTAGTAAACAACTTCCAAGACACAAATATAAAACAAAGTACTGTAGCAAAATAACACATGGGTTATCTCCCAAGAAGTTCTTTCTTTTTAGCCATTAAGATGGGCTCAGCAGTTTTAATGATGCACTCGCAAGAGATAGTATGTGAAGCAAAAGAGAGCATCAAGAGGCAAATTCAAAACACATTTTAAGTCTAACATGCTTCCTATGCATAGGAATCTTGTAAATAAACAAGTTCATGAAGAGCAAAGTAACAAGCATAGGAAGATAAAACAAGTATAGCTTCAAAAAAATTAGCACATAGAGAGGTGTTTTAGTAACATGAAAATTTCTACAACCATATTTTCCTCTCTCATAATAACTTTCAGTAGCATCATGAGCAAACTCAACAATATAACTATCACATAAAGCATTCTTATCATGAGTCTCATGCATAAAATTATTACTCTCCACATAAGCATAGTTATTCTTATTAATTGTAGTAGGAGCAAATTCAACAAAGTAGCTATCATTATTATTTTCATCAAGTGTAGGAGGCATAGTATAATCACAACAAAATTTACTCTCCATAGTAGGTGGCGCCAAAAGACCACTATTATAATCATCACAAATAGGAGGCAAAGTATCATCAAAGAAAATTTTCTCCTCAATGCTTGGGGGACTAAAAATATCATGAAAACCAGCTTCCCCAAGCTTAGATCTTTCTATATTATTGTCAACAATGGTGTTCAAAGCGTTCATACTAATATTACTACCAGCATGCAAAGAAGATTTCATAGGTTTTTTAATTTTCGCATCAAACAATCCATGTTTTAAATCAGGAAATAGAATAAGAAGCTCACTCTTGTACATTATGCCAAACTAGTGTAAACAAGAAACAACAAGATGCAATTGCAGGATCTAAAGGAAATAGCTTTGAGCACACACACAACGGCGCCTGAAAAATACTTTACCCGAGACCGTAGTATGAGAGCCTTTTACCTTTCCTCCCCGGCAACGGCGCCGTAAAAGTGCTTGATGTCTACGGGAGCTTCTATTCTTGTAGACAGTGTTGGGCCTCCAAGAGCGAGAGGTTTGTAGAACAGCAGCAAGTTTCCCTTAAGTGGATACCCAAGGTTTATCGAACTCGTGGAGGAAGAGGTCAAAGATATCCCTCTCATGCAACCCTGCAACCACAAAGCAAGAAGTCTCTTGTGTCCCCAACACACCAAATAGGTGCACTAGTTCGGCGAAGAGATAGTGAAATACAGGTGATATAAATAAGTATGAGCATTAGCAACGGTGCCAGAAAAGTGCTTGGCGTGTAGTTGATGGTGGTGGTATTGCAGCAGTAGTAACGCATAGAAACAAGAAACAAGCAGTAGTAACTCAAGCAGTAGTAACGCAAGTAGTAGTAAACAAGCAAGTAGTAACTCAGCAGTATTTAGGAACAAGGCCTAGGGATTACACTTTCACTAGTGGACACTCTCAACATTGATCACATAACAGAACAGTATAAATGCATACTCTACACTTTTGTTGGATGATGAACACATTGCGTAGGATTACACGAACCCTCAATGCCGGAGTTAACAAGCTCCACAATAATGCTCATGTTTAAGTAACCTTTAGTGTAAGATAGATCAACGCTACTAAACCAAGTACTAGCATAGCATGCACACTCGTCACCTTCATGCATATGTAGGAGGAATAGATCACATCAATATTATCATAGCAATAGTTAACTCCATAATCTACAAGAGATCATGATCATAGCATAAACCAAGTACTAACACGGTGCACGCACCGTCACCTTTGCACACATGCAGGAGGAATAAAACTACTTTAATAACACATCACTAGAGTAGCACATAGATAAATTGTGATACAACATGCTGCAATCATAAAGAGATATAAATAAGCACCTCACTATGCCATTCAATGAGTAAGTATTCCGTGAAATATGGCCTAAGAGACCCACACGGTGCACACACTCGTCACCTTTACACACGTGGGACTAGGAGTCTCCTGGAGATCACATAGGTAAAACTCACTTGACTAGCATAATGACATCTAGATTACAAGCATCATCATATGAATCTCAATCATGTAAGGCAGCTCATGAGATTATTGTATTGAAGCACATAGGAGAGAGATGAACCACATAGCTACCGGTACAGCCCCGAGCCTCGATGGAGAACTACTCCCTCCTCATGGGAGCAGCAGCGGTGATGAAGATGGTGGTGGAGATGGCAGCGGTGTCGATGGAGAAGCCTTCCGGGGCACTTCCCCGCTCCGGCAGCGCGTGCCGGAACGAGATCCCGTCCCCGCATCTTGGCTTCGCGATGGCGGCGGCTCCGGCGGGTTTCGTGGGTTTCGTCAATTGGGTATCGGGTTTTCCGATCCAGGGGCTTTTTATAGGCGGAGAGGCGGCGCAGGAAGGTCGAAGGGGGCCCACACCCTAGGGGGCGCGCCCCTTGGCCGCGCCGGGCTAGGGTTTGGTGGCCCCGTGCCTCTTCTCCGGCGGTTCTCGTGTGTTCTGGATGCTTCCGGTAAAATAGGAACCCGGGCGTTGATTTCGTCCGATTCCGAGAATATTTCGTTACTAGGATTTCGAAACCAAAAACAGCAGTAAAACAGGAACTGGCACTTCGGCATCTTGTTAATAGGTTAGTTCCAGAAAATGCACGAATATGACATAAAGTGTGCATAAAACATGTAGATAACATCAATAATGTGGCATGGAACACAAGAAATTATCGATACGTTGGAGACGTATCATGCACCGGTTTGAGCCTTATCTTAATGTAACCATCGACTGCAGCACTCGTGTATTTTTCGAGGCTTGGATTGGTTGTTTTTGTGTGTCATTAATCTTAGCTCTCGCTGAGAGTATTTGATTAATGTCATCGTGTGGGCCAGTGCTCCCGATGGGAGTTAGAGCCGATGGAAAAAGGTTCCGAACGTTACGTTCAGGCGCCAAAGCCTGAAGCAAGAAAAAGGGTAACAGAAATCTGATTAGATCTTTATTCATAATGTAAGGCAACCTTGCAGGCCATTAAATGAAAACAATCGTATCCTATGTATAAAACCGTCGCAATTGCGCGATGTTCCATGGATTCTCGACATCTTTTCCCGAGGCTGGATTTTTGAGCCGATAAGCTCCTCCTGGTATCACTTCGGTGATGATGTATGGTCCTTCCCATGGAGATTCTAGCTTCAAAGGTCTTTTTTGCTTCAACCGAAGTACCATATCTCCAACACTGAAATTTCGACTGCGTATCCGTCGACTGTGATAATTTCTCAGTGCTTGCTGGTAGACCGTTGTTCTTGCCAAGGCGATATCTCGTGCTTCGTCAAGGAGATCGACAGCATCTTGTAGCGCGATATTGGAGGAGGACTCTGTATACGCCGTTACTCGAGGCGCTTCAAATCGGACGTCGGCTGGTAGAACTGCTTCGGCTCCGTACACCAAGAAGAATGGAGTGTATTGAGTCGACCTGTTGGGGGTGGTACGCAAACTCCATAGCACAGATGGTAATTCTTCAACCTAGGCTCCGGCTGCACCTTTAAGGCGTTTCTTTAAACCGTCCCCTATTAAACCGTTGATCCTTTCCACCTGGCCATTGGTCTGGGGGTGAGAGACTGATGCGAACTTCAATTTTATTCCTCCATCATCACAAAATTTCCTGAACTCCTCGGAATCAAAATTGGAACCGTTGTCTGTGACGATGCTGTGGGGCATACCGAATCGACAGGTTATTCCTTTGAAGAATTGAACCGCCGTTTCAGCTTTTTGGTTGCGCACTGGTACTGCCTCGATCCACTTAGTGAATTTGTCGACTGCAACCAGTAAGTATGTGTGTCCTCCGGGTGACGATCTTGGCAACGGTCCAACTTGGTCGAGTCCCCATTGAGCGAACGGCCATGCCAAGGGTATTGTCATTAAATCCGTTGCAGGAGCGTGTGGTTTCGACGAGAAACGTTGGCACGCATCGCACTTCATGACTAGATCCCTGGCATCCGATGCCGCTCGTTGGCCGCAAAATCCTGCCCTAAAGGCCTTCGCCACAAGGGCTCTGCTTCCTGCATGATGCCCACAGGTTCCTTCATGTATCTCACGCAACAATGCTTTTCCATCGTTGATGGCGATGCACCTTTGGAAGATTCCTGAGATGCTACGCTTGTAAAGCTCGCCGTTTATCACCGTGAAAGCCTTTGATCGTATGATGATTCGCTTAGCTTCCACAGGGTCTTCCGGCAACTCTTGCTTTGACAGGTACGCTAGTAATGGTTTGGTCCATAATGGCTCGAGGAGGAGAACTTGTTCGGTTGGGAGGCCTGGAGGTTCTTCAGTCGAAGGCTTTTGCAATGAGCTTTTCTCTTCAGCCGATGGTTTTGCAGACGGCTTTTCTTTGATTGATCTTTGGGCGATCACTTCGTAAAAAACTCCATCTGGAATAGGAGAGCATGTAGACCCGATGTTTGCCAGAGTGTCGGCTTCCTCGTTACTGGCTCTGCCGATATGCTTAAGCTCACATCCTTCAAATTTAGCCTCCATATTATGATACAACTGTCGATAGGCAACCATGTTGTCGCTTACTGCATCGCACAGGTTCATCGACTGCTGGACCACCAGGTTCGAGTCTCCGTAGATTTCTAGACGCGTAGCACCACACGCCTTCGCCATTTTCATCCCGTGTAGCAGTGCTTCGTATTCTGCTTCGTTGTTTGTCGGCAGGGGGAAATTCATGCGTAGTATATACTTCATCTTATCTCCCTGTGGTGATATCAGTACCACTCCTGCCCCCGCGCCTGTACTCCGTTTTGACCCATCAAAGTACATCACCCATGACCCCGACATGTCGGATGTTGCTGGTGTTTGTGACTGGATCCAATCTGCCACAAAATCTGGGAGAATTTGGGATTTTACTGCCGTTCGGTTGACGTAAGTTATGTCGTGTGGTGCTAACTCGATGGCCCATTGAGACACTCGACCCGTGGCTTCCGGATTGGTCATTATGCTCTTCAGGGGTGCTTCGCTCACAACTTTAATCGGGTGCTCCGTGAAGTAGTGCCTCAGCTTGCGAGCCGACCTCCACACTGCATATGCCAACTTCTGGTGATGAGGATACCTCTGCCTCGCGGGGGTGAGTACTTCACTGAGGTAGTAAACGGGCCTCTGCACGCCATGAACTCTCCCTGCTTCTTCTCGCTCGACAACCAAAACGCTGCCGAAGACTTGAGCCGTGGAGGCTATGTACATCGCAGTGTCTCCTTTTCGCGGGGTCACGAGCACCGGGGAGGTCGATAGGATTTTCTTCAGGTTGTCGAAGGAATCTTGTGCCTCCTTTGTCCACTCGAACTTTTCTCGACTTTTTCATCAGGTTGTAGAAGGGCAAAGCTTTCTCCCTAGCTTTGCGATGAACCCGCTAAGCGTCGCTAATCGGCTCGCCAACCGCCGCACTTGGTGCGATTCTTTGGCAGCTCCATGTCGAGAATAGCTTTGATCTTCAAGGGGTTAGCCTCGATTCCTCCGGCTGATATGAAGTACCCGAGTACTTGTCCTCTCGGCACCCCGAAGAAACATTTCTTCGGATTCAGCTTAATTTTGTATCCGTCCGCATTGTCAAAGGTCTCCCGCAAGTCATCGATGAGCGTGGCTGCGTGCTTTGTTTTCACCACGATATCGTCGATGTAGACTTCAATGTTCCTTCCAATCCGCTCCGCGAGGCAGGCTTGCATGCAGCGTTGGTAGGTAGCTCCCGCATTTTTTAACCCGAAGGTCATGACGTTGTAACGTAAAACGCCGTGTGGAGTGATGAATGCGGTTAGCTCCTCGGTCCTCCTTCTTCGCCTTGATCTGGTTGTACCCGGAGTACGCATCGAGGAAAGAGAGACGATCGCACCCGGCTGTAGAATCGACTATCTGATCTATTCGAGGCAGTGGGAAATGATCTTTCGGGTAGTGCTTGTTAAGGCAAGTGTAATCGATGCACATGCGGAGGGCGGTTGTGTCCTTCTTCGGCACCATGACTGGATTAGCCACCCATTCGGATTCCTTAAGCTCTCGGATAAATCCCGCCTTGCGGAGTCGATTAACTTCTTCGCCGATTGCTCTTCTTTTTGGTTCGGAGAATTGCCGCATCGATTGTTGCTACTGGCTTGGCCGTCGGGTCAACATTTAGGGCGTGCTCAGCGAGTTCCCTGGGGATACCTGGCATGTCGGATGGCTCCCATGCAAATATCTCCCAGCGCTCACGGAGGAACTCAATGAGCGCGCTTTCCTATGCGACATCTAGGTCAGCCGAGGTGTTGACCGTTTTCTTCGGATCAGTAGGGTGCACCTGCAGTTTCTTGGTTTCCTTTGCAGTATCGAACTCATCGGATCTTGCGTTTCGATTGTCGGCTAGTGGCTGTGTGTGATCTGTAATGGCGTCGATCGCGTTGAGTTCTTCCTTGGCTCCAAACTTCGAGGCGATCTTCTGAAACTCCCTGTCGCAGCTTGTCCGACCGAGCGAAGCTGCCGTGAACGGTTATTGGGGTCCCGTTGTTGCCCGGCATCTTTAGTTTCAGGTATGCATAATGAGGCACGGCCATGAATTTGGCAAACGCAGGTCTGCCGAGGATGGCGTGGTACTGAGATTCCCAGTCGACTACCTCGAACTCAACCCTTTCTTTCCTGAAATTACTGGGCGTGCCGAAGACTACGTCCAACGATGTTTTACCCAGCGAGTAGGCGGGTCGAGTCGGTATAATGCCGTGGAACCCTGTGTCGGATTATTTTAGCATGTCGACTGTTAAATCCATTGTGCCCTCATTGTGCTGGCGAATAACAGGTTCAAGCCGCTTCCACCGTCTATAAATACTTTGCCCATATTGTATCCTCCAATCTGTTCTTCCAGGACAAGGGCCGCGTGATCGGGCCTTGGGACGGCCTTCGGGTGATCCGCCCTGCTGAAGGTGATGCTCTGATCTGACCAATCGATAAAATCCAGCGTATCAACCATGGCAACTTCCGCGTATTTTACTTCTCGGGAGAACTTTTTGATTTCTCTTTTCGAAAAGCTGGTTTTGTGGATCATGTTGATCTGTCCACGCAGGTCTTGGGAATGCCTCGACCGGTTTATATTCGTCTTTTTCCATTGGCTCGTATGGTTCCGGTACATATGGCTCGGTCGATGACCATAGGACCTTGCTTTCTCTTCCATTATGCGAACTCTTGATGTGGCTTCGACTCTAAGATCGTCGCAGAACTGCCGAATCTCTAGGAAGTGTCGGCAGTTCCTTAACAGATGGCTGGACTTCTCCCGACCATCCTTAGGATCGAAATAAGAGTGGAGATAACATGGCGCCTCAAGTTGCTCTGTAGCTGAGAGGTGTGGAGAACGGGTGCGTCCTCTGATTGATGACATGTCATAGCATCGAGAGTGGACTACTGTTCTGCCTTCCTCTTCACGGTGCGAACTCCTTCGTCTCTTTCTTTGCCCAGCTGCGACGTCGAGATTTTCCCGGTTGCTCTCTCGCATGCTTCTGGGCGAAGCTTTTAGGGTTGATGCCGAAGGGTCACCCTCCTGAGGCACGGCCTTTGAGTGGGATGCGCCGGCCCCGGGGAGGCGAAGAAAACCTCCGGAGTCGACGACGAAGTGGACGCCACCGAAAATAGCTTCCGTGTTGCGAGACGATGCCATAGAATTCGGGTGAAGCTCTTCGCGGTGCGGCGCGAATTCGAAGGATCCGCAGCGGATCGGATCTCTTGACTTTGCTGGCATCGGTGACTCGAGTAAGAACGCCGCGGACGTAACTGGTGCCGCCGATGACCTGCCCTGTGCCGACAGATTTCCCACAGACGGCGCCAATTGTCGAGGGTACTCCTCGCCAATGCCCTCCGATAGGGGCTTAGGGTTGATGGAATCCTGTAGGCTGACACGAGACATCGGTTCACAGACAAGCGGGGAGAGCGATTTACCCAGGTTCGGGGCCCTCGATAAGGTAAAACCCTTACGTCCTGCCTGTCTGTTCTTTGATTATGATGACAATGGGTTACAATGGGGTGCCGAATACTTCGGCTGAGATCTAGTCGAGATTGCTATTGCTAGGGTTACCTAGCTCTAAGCTTCTCCGGGCTAAGATTGCTAAGATTGTTCGTGTCCTTCGGCAGCCCCTCTCCTGGCCTTTATATAGGAGGCCAGGTCTCAAGGGTCCTAACCGAGTACGACTAGGTTTACAGTAGTTTAGATCCAATCTTTCCTTGTTTGTTCGCTTCCTTGTCTCGCCCGTCAAGGAATCTTCTGGTGCGCCGACCTAGTGGCCCATCTCGCCTTCAGGTATCTTCATGGGCCTCCAATTTGTCAATACCGGATAGGGCAATACTAGTTACCCGAAGGGTAATGCCCACGTCACCCAGCTCTCGGGTGAGCTTTTCCCATGACCGATGGTTCGATGCCTTCGAGCCAAGGCGAGAGGGTAGGGGCCCTCTTCGGTGTGGGAACCGGAATGTGTTTTGGTGCTTGCAGTTCAGGGGGCCTTCCTCGCTCATGAATTTCCATCCTGCTCTTTGGCAGTGCCTCGTCTCGCCTTCGCTACTCGTTGCCCTCGGTGCCGGAGAGTTGTAGTCTTCGCTTTGCAAGTCCCTTTGGTGCTTGCTAGTAGTGTTGAGTTGTAAATCTTTCAGAGTGTGCCCTTGTATCGTTCGGCCGTTGTGTTGTGTTGTGTGTGTGTGTTTGTTCGGTTCGTCTTGTGTAATCCCTGGCCGGTTGATGGCCGGTTGATGCCATGTTGAACTGTTTAAACATGCATGTGTATGTTCGGTGGCTGAAAAAGGCAATGATCCGCATGCTGTAATTATGGGCTGCATTTTGGTTCGAGTAATTGGCTGCATGCTCTGTTCCGAACGGCTGTTAAAACAAACATAACCGAGATTT
The DNA here is from genome assembly GCF_022539505.1 of Lolium rigidum. NCBI lineage: Eukaryota > Viridiplantae > Streptophyta > Magnoliopsida > Poales > Poaceae > Lolium > Lolium rigidum. The sequence goes on along the minus strand of NC_061510.1, from coordinate 297,475,922 downwards.
CTCACATAAATGAAATAGAGAAAATCATGATAAAATTGCTGATGTGGCAGTTTGCTGATGTGGATAGGCTACATGTTTAGAGAAATAGTTAGTGAGGCTAAACTACTTAGTTATATAGGATATTCATCCAAAACGGGTGTTTTATGGTGCACTCTAAAAAACTTAATTGGGGACATATGGGACTTTAGAGCATCTTAGAGTGTGTTCATTCTTATGTTGTGAGCTTTTAAAGAGAATATAAGATTTTGAGAATCTGTTAAGAGATATACTCGAAAAAGTACTCTTTCTCTTTCGCTCAAGAGGAGTTCAACTCTACGTTTTGCCAAAAGAGAAAGAGAAACATTTCAATAAATCTTAGAACCAGTTCCAATCTATGTTATGCCCTCCAAGTTCATATGCCACACAATCAAATGTCAAAAGAGAGGTCAGCATGTCAAACTTTGTCATGTATAGCTGACACGATCACGATGACAGCACCTAACTCACCAGGTGTCCAGCTCGCGAAAAGGACAACCAACGAAAAACGCCATTGGCAGGTCGCTCCCACGGTGACGCAGTGGCGTAAACAAACGTATCAGTGGAACTCGGCTGGGGAGCGACGTCCCCTAAAGGCAGCACGAATAAAACACGTCCCCCAAACGCTCAATCTGGCGCGGTTTGGGGGACGCTTTGAGGGACGCGGCTGGAGATGCTCTAAGTCTCGGTGTTTGACAAGCAACGTCCCTTCGGGGACATCCGATAAAATTGGAACGATACAGAGAAGATTAGCATGGCCCCTGGGCAAAGATGACACGCACAAATCGAGAAATGATCCAAAAAATTTCGAGATTTTGGGCGCTGGTCCCTGGTATCTTACAGACAAGGCCTCTGTCATTCTCTATCATACAAACAAGTCCTTCCACCGTTAAAAATGTCCGTTCTGAGTGGTGCCCTGTGCTCTTTCACATCGGGGGTTCCTAGTTAGTGTGGTCGCCCAAGCAAAGAGGTGGCAATTACTGAACGCTCGTTTACACTGACTTTATTTTTCACAAAGTTCTACTAGTATGTTCAGCTTCCCATGCTTGCTCTACCGTTTTCCCCTCTCTGTTAGGATTTTAACTAACTCATCTTATACAATGCGCCCACTAGGCATTCCCTAAAAACCATCTTATATAGAATTTTTTGCAACGCTCGTAAGTCTACTCTCTAATACTGCCTCTCGTCTTAAATATTTGTTGCAGATTTAGGAAAAATATGACTAATATATGTCTAGATTCAGTAAACTTACCCAAGTATTTAGAGCCAGAGGGAGTAGCACATACTATATATTTTTTTCATAAATACCTCCGTAGCATTTCCGCAAACTATATACATGGTGTGTAAATTCCATGAGCATGCATGTTGTTATTTTTTGGAAGTCAATTTATTTTCCTTTGTGTCAAGAGTTCGCCGAGTGGTACATAGTTCTTTTTATGCTTGAAGGTCAATGCGATGTTGACTCAATGCGGGACAACAAGGCACGAGTGACTATGTTATCCAGCGATGCCATAGTCGTGTAGACAACTGTGTGGGCGGCAGAGAGAGCCATGTCTACGAGCTGCGGTAGCGAAGTGGTGCGTGAGCTAGCCTTCGGGACCTGCCAAAAAGAGATATAGTACGTGCACTCTATATTGGTGCCTGTATTATTAAAACTAGATTTTTACCCGCGAGTTGCTGCGGATCATTTCTTTAGTCATTTTTGTAAGATTTTAGAAAAATGAAAAGAACATCATTGAAGTAAGTGCATGGTTTCTACACGCTGCTCTTGGAAACAATAACGCTGTTTTTTGGGGAACAATAACACCGGTTTGCACCAATTGAACTGTTAGATATTTGTAGATGCAAAACAAATAATCAATAAGAGAAATAGATAATCAAGTGAGAGTTGAAAAATGAGAACTTAGAGAGAAGATTTTTTAAATAAAATATTTAGACGAGAGAACTGATATGACATAGTTTTTGCTACATGTGGCCGAGGCGTTGATGGAGTAATCTCGAGTCCAGATGGGCACAGTGGAGTTGAGGAAAGGGACAAGTAACAGTGTACTAACTACAATTGACAGGTAAATATAATCAGTGTTTCAGAAAATCTCGAGTCACCGGTTAGATTCGCAATAAAAACATAAAATATTGAATGACCTCGAAGGTCGGAGCAAACAGAAATTGCCAGACTGCACGAGAAAGTGAACATGGCGAGCAGCGCAGCATTCCAGAGCTTGACTCGTCTCATTCGCACAGTCATGTAAAGCACTGGTGGGCATAAATAAATACACTATCTTAGTAAACTCGGATGCGACAAAGATGCATGCAGAAGCAGAAACAGAGCACAGAGGGGTGTTGATCGACTGAGAGCATCCCCACTCGTTGGCGCTCCCCACGTCTAAATCCGACAAAATTTTTGTCCGGATTAGAGGAAGATTTGGCGTGGGGGCAGTATATTTCCAGTCGTGTGCTCCCCAAGCGGCGTTTCTCGGGAAAAAAGAGGACGGCTCGGGGAATCCGGACGAAAGAGGAGACACGTGGGCGTGGGCGGTTGGTTTAGCTTCATCCGGAGTCCCCGAGCGCTCCCCGGGGGGCCGGGGATGGCATGGGGAGTCCGGACGAAAATAGGCTCAAATCCGGATCAAAACGAGGAACCGGGGGCCTGACTGGGCCGTTTTTCGCCGTTCGGATGAAAAAAAGTGGCCGTGGGGGGCTCTGTGGGGAGACGAGTGGAGATGCTCTGATACCTGGTGCTGGAAGAATCAAAACTGGCACAAACGCAACCCAAGATAGAAGAGTGTGGGAATGGAAGAAGTAGTGGATGCCGGGAACCATTTTGATGCAAAAGAAAGCCACCGAAACGGAACACAAGAGCTGCAGCGAGAACACTACATAGATCCTGGTAAGAACAATCGATATGTCACCTGGCGGCGCGGTCGTACGCCTGCCCCCCGCCTCCACATCGATAACGCAGTCATCATGAGTAGTCGCCACCACCCTTCCCGTCGGCCTCTACGCTATTAACTCCAAGGAAGCAATTGCAAGAGTACCCCTTTGCTATTAGCATCCCCAAGGATTTTCCTACCACCCCCAACGCATACATTCTCTTGGGAATTCTTACGTTTGTTGTAGTGACTGCCGGAACTTAGTGCAAGTCGGGGGGAGGGGGGGGGGGGTTGCCTCCGACTTTGTGCAAAACTGCAAGCACATACTTGTTCTTACTTCTGTTTTGAAGAACCATGCAAGCACATAATAGGAACAACTTCTCGTAGATGTTCATTAGTTATTATCAATACACCTGTTTCTAGTGGAAATCGGGGAGATAAAGATAGAGGGGAATATGCAGGTGTGTGTTCGATGGCTGAAAAAGGCAATGATGTGCATGCTGTAATTATGGGTTGCATGTTGGCTCGGGTAATTGGCTGCATGTTGTGCTCTATTGAAACGGACATAACAGAGATTTCTCATAGAAATCAAATAGATAAAATTGCGGATGTGACAGTTTGCTGATGTGGATAGGCTGCATGTTTAAGGGAAATTGTTAGTGAGGATGAACTACTTAGTTATATAGAATATTTAGCCAAAACATGTGGTTTAGGGTGCACTCTAAAAAGCTTAATTGGGGACATATGTGACTTTAGAGAATCTTAGAATGTTCATTCTTATATCATCAGCTTTTAGAAGGAATATAAGATTTTGAGAATTCTGTTAAAAAGAGATACTCGGAAAAGTACTCTTTCTCTTTCGCTCAAGAGGAGTTCAACTATGCTGGCTGAGTAGGCAGAGGAAGGGCGCCGGTAGTAGTATTAGGGCCTGTTTTAGTGTAGGTTTACTCTTAGTGGAGATTGGGAGTAGGTCGCTGGATCTCATCGGCCAGATCTGGTGCGCCCTGTGCTCCGGCGTCCTCGCGGCTCGGCTCCGGTGGCTAGAGCCGTGGCCCGGGAGGATGATGGAGCTAGGCATCTCCCCCAATAAGGCCGTCTTCCCCGTCTTCCGGAGGCTAGTTGTGCTCGGTGCTTCTCCGCGGCATCGGGCGGTCGCCGGCGATGCACGGCGTCGGGTTTCCAAGGTGGAAGCAAGGCGTGGTTTGCGGACCCGGTGAGGTCTTCTTCAATAAGCGGTTCATCGGTCTTCTCCGCTACTCGGAGTTCGCGGATGTCGCTCTCTCTTCCGGCCGGCCGTGGAGGCGAGGAGAAGAGTAAGCTAGCCGAAGTGTTCGCGGTGTTGGGGGAGGCTGGGGAGTTCGTGATACTGCGGTCGTTTGGAGTTCATCCTCGGCGGTCCAAGATTGGCGGCCGACCTTTGATGTCGGCGGGCGACAACTCCGCAGCCTGGCGCCGGTGTTGCGTCGGGTTTTCTCCAACCTCCATCGGAGGCCCTATGGTGGACTCACGGCGGAGCTCATCCTCTTCACCTGCACCAAGTGGTCTAGTCCCCGGTCTTCGGTGGCGACGGCCGTCGCTTGAGTCCTGTGATCGTCGGCGGTGTAGGAGCACCCGATTGCTTTTTCTTCTATTTGTTCGGGGTCTATTCTGTAAAAGGTAGGGACCTGGTCCAAAATGTGCTGTTCTTGGAGGTTCCTTATGTATTCTGTACCACACCGCTTTATGTTTAATGCAGTATCCAGGCCCTTCGGGGCCTATCCCTGTTCAAAAAAAAAAAAAAAAAAAAAACTCTACGTTTTGCCAAAACAGAAAGAGAAATATTCCAATGAATCTTCAAACCAGTTCCAACCTATGCTATGCCCTCCAAGTTCCAAGTTCATATGCCACACAATGAAATCAAATGTGAAAAAAGAGGTCAGCATGTCAAACTTTGTCATGTATAGCTGACACGATCACGATGGTCTAGCTCGCGAAAAGGACAACCAACGAAAACGCCATTTGCTAGCTCAGCGGCAGGTCGCTCCGACGGTGACGTTAACAAACGTTATCTGGAGCCTCCTCAAGCGGCGGCAGCTCGCTGTCACGGAGCTTTTTCTTCAGTTTTGCTTCGCTTTGTCGCCAGATTCTATTCTAAACCCCAGCTAATACGCCTGCCGGTCGTCGGAGCCGAGCCCTAGGCCAGGCGACGCAAATCCCCAACTCCTCCCCCCTGCTCGCCACCAACTGCCCCTCGTCGTCGTCTCCCTACTCCTCTCCCAATCGCCCCTCGTTCCCCTCCCGCGGCTTGATCGGAATGGCGGCGTGAGGTTCGGCAAGATAGGGTTTTGACCGGAGAGAGGAGGGGAGAGGGAGAAGGGCGGAGGCGGGGGAAGGAGCTATGGCGAGCGACGTGCCCATGACCCCGGAGCTGGAGCAGATCGACGGAGAGATCCAGGACATCTTCCGCGCGCTACAGTGAGCCCCCCTTTTGCGTCTCGCGCTCCACTTACTGCCTCAGTTATCTCCCCCAAATACTTGCTTAGGGCGGAGCGGTGCTCTCAAAATTTAGACTTAATGGAGTTCTCCAGTATCAAAGAAACTGATCAAAATCAGTTACTTGAGTAGAAACATAAAGTTCTCTACTGGCAGTACCAGCTTATTACCCCCTCCAGTCTTCATTTTTACTGTGACTAACTTAATTGAGAACTACACACAGCTTGGTGGAAAAAATTCGGACACAGCTCTCATATGTATTAGTAGGGTTGCTCAGTATTAGTAAAGATGACTAAATTGATGCAATGATTTTAGGGGAAAAAATGTTTGATTGTTTGTTATCTTTATGATTTAATGGAATGAAGTGAGATTGATATGTTGTTTCATCTTGAAATTTAGAGATATATAGTGGTCCGATACTAGTGTGACCAGTCTCCATCGCACACATTTGCATATCTGAAATTTTGGGCAACTTGAGTACCTATCAAGCACCTCTTTTTTCGTATCACCAGTATATTACTGGCAGTTGGAACCTGAAAGCCAATATATCAGCATATGTGATTGGCACGGTTATATCTTGATGTGTGCACCCGCAAATTCCCCATCTAGGTAAGTTTAGTTCCAACAAAACTCTAATCATGAATTCTGCCTTTTTAGTTTGAGTCCTGAGTGGCGTGTTGCGGTTACCGGTATGCTTATCTTATTTGGATGACTAACCTTAGCAGAGTCCAAGCTCACTCAAGGTTAATTTGACTCTCCTTAATAGTGGAATGCAAACACCTATATAGTTTTGAAACACAATCTTTATAGCTTTGTTCATTCTTTTTGAAATACTCATACTGTTATCTGCATGTCTAGTTCATTCGTTTTGATTCGAAGCTTTACTCATCCGCTGTATTTTTATACAGAAATGGGTTTCAAAAGATGGACAAGATCAAAGATTCTAATCGGCAAGCTAAACAACTGGAGGAACTTACAGGGAAAATGAAGGAGTGCAAGCGGTATGTCAGGCTTAGGATGATTCTTCAGTCGTACATCTGCTTCCTTTCATTTGTCATACCTACAGTCTTGTGATATAGCGACTTGTTCATACCGCTCACGTGCTGCAATACTACAGTTTTTCAGTTATTTTATTCCTAACTTGAATGTCTATCGGGGTTAACTGCTCACGTGCTGCAATACTATCTGATTTTTTGTTGTTTTCATGACTCTCTACTTGGTGGATACAAACATGGATATGCCATAATTCATGTAATATTGTTTTAATGTTCAAATTGGTCTTTGCAGCTTGATCAAAGAGTTTGATCGTATTCTCAAAGACGAGGAGTCAAGGAACCCTCCTGAAGTCAACAAGCAGCTAAATGATAGAAAGCAGTATATGGTTCGTACCTTATTTCAGTAGACTCTTCGTTGTATACTTGCATATCCTTTGGCACACTTGCTTAATAATTTCTTATTCACTATACAGATCAAAGAGTTGAATTCCTATGTCACCTTGAGGAAGACGTAAGTACACCATTTATTTGAGAAATAGGTTGCTGATGTGCTCCACATAATCTCTAGCTACTTTGTTTGTGTTATATGGATATTGAATTTGATGATTGTAACGTCTGCAATTTCAATTTGAAAGATTTACATTGTCAAATTTTATAGCTCACACAATGTTCTTGTGTAATTTTATAACTCTAACTGATCTCTTGCAGATATCAAAGTAGCCTTGGTAATAACAAGCGGGTTGAGCTCTTTGATATGGGTGCTGGAAGTAGTGAGCCTACCGCCGAGGACAATATTCAAATGGCATCAGGTGAAATTAGTCACTGAGACCTTTCGAGTTGTGATTAGTCTCATGCGAATAATAGCTGGCTTGGTCTAAGATTGTCATATACCTCACTGCATGTATGTTCTCTGCAATGTTATCACTAACAATATTAAGTATAAATATAAGTTATAATGGGATCAATCAATGTCCTGAATTTTGCCTGTATAGTGTATATGGTAGGTTATGTTCTTTGATGATGCAATTATTGATGTGTGACATGGTTTATATTTTGTCTGTTCATTATGTTGGCTGGAGTATCTTATACTCCCTCCGTCTCACGAAAGTTGTCTTAGATTTATCAAAATTTGGATGTATCTGGACACTATCTAGTATGTAGATACATCCAAATTTAGACAAATCTAAGACAAGTTTCATGGGACGGAGGGAGTAGTATCTACTACATGTAAACATACGGAGTGTGGAAGATATCATTGTCGCTTGTGCCGTGCTCAGTTTTCTACAAGCTAAATTTATCTTCATTTGGTTCATGTGTCCCATGGACAAAAAGCCTTTTTGTGCATGAGAATGGGAATCTAGACCTGTATCTTTGTTCGCTCCAGATTCTTTATTATAACAAAGCTGAAAAAGTGCTTGAATTAGACCAAGACCAAAATGCCTACCACATGATTTTACTAATATTTTATCGTATATCTGAACAATGACATTTTCCAAGCTAGATATATGTATTGTTTCTTATGAAAGCACCTGACAAATCTTGCAGCTATGTCGAATCAACAACTTATTGATTCTGGAAGGAACCAAATGGATCAAACAGATGAAGCGATTGCACGCTCAAAAATGGTTGCTTACTAAACTACATATGCCCTTCATGGATGTTCTTTTATGAAAAATTCTGAAGTTTTTTTTTGTAGGTCGTTGCGCAAACTGTAGAAGTTGGATCTCAAACTGCTACAACATTAACACAACAGGTAAGATTTTCTGATTATTAAAAGCAATTTTCTTCCTTCCATGCTCGTTTTCTTGTGGCATACATGCATGTTTTCTAGATGCATACTTGGTATGAAAGCAGATTTTTAAAACACGTTTACTACAAAAAAACTTGCTGATTAAAAAAAGGTCATGGATATATAGTGTATTTGGTATGGCATGATATCCACCCGTGATTTGTTTACAAGAAAGCACAACCTTTGGAGTGAAATTTGATTATAGGGTGCGAATGCACCTGTACGGATTGGAATTCCCAATTTCGATATGCATAATGTTGTGCTGCTATTGACTGATTAGTTCTTTTTCATCATAAAGGCCATCTTATCTCAATTATCCAGAGATATTATATAGAGAATCAGCATATAATTTAACTCCTTTGGTGGCATTGAATGCTTCAACATCTTGACATGTTGTACCACTGCATAACAGAGTATATATGTGCATCAGACATCTTAGGTATTCCAAAACTTAATCTCATTTTGTCTTTGTGTTGTCCCATCCCAACCCATTTCATGGCAACATACTACTAGCCTGTATTGCAGCTAGGTTATGATGAACTGATTCAAATCTGTTACTGCATTCCAGTATCCAATATTTTTTCTTGTTTTCATCGTCACATAAATTCGTAGCTGGCATGCACATAAGATTAATTTTGGTTGACCTGTTCCATCCTGAGTTGTACACTTAAACGAATGCCCAGGAAAATTCTAAGAATTTTGAGAGCCCATATTCTCTTATTTTTCTGCAGACAGAACAAATGAAGAGGATTGGCAACGAGCTTGATTCTGTTCACTTCTCGTTGAAGAAAGCTAGCAAGCTTGTGAAAGAGATTGGCCGGCAGGTCCGTCCCTCCTCTCTGTATGCTCATCCGTGCTTGTGCAGCAGTATCTGATATTTGGAAACTGCCTGTGGCAGGTTGCAACTGACAAATGCATCATGGGGTTGCTTGCTCTGATAGTTTTTGGCGTTATTGCAATTATCGTTGTTAAGGTAGAATTTCTGCTATTTCGGTATGTCTTCTGTATTATGTATATACTTCTGTTTCTAAGGGACATGAATTAATTTGACCTAAAAAGTAATGACAAAGGATTGTCATCACTGTACTTACTACGAGAGTAGGGAGTGAAACAGGGTTCATTGGAACATTTGACTGGACCTAGTGTTGATGCTACTTATTTTGTAGGTGGTATCGTCTTGTTTGTTTGTTTTCTAATTCTTATAAATTGCACTGTTGGAAAGATTAGTTTAATACTTCCCCAGTGACACTTTCCATAATATCTTCTGTTTTCACCGTGCACTGATTAAAACTGAATCAGAATAACTCACAATGTTTTGTGTGACCAGATTGTCAACCCGCATAACAAGAGCATCCCAGACATCCCAGGAATGGCTCCGCCTGCCCAAAACTTTCAGACTAACAGGAGATTGTTGTCAACAAGATCTTTCAGAGGTCTTTGATGATTACTGTGGAAGTTTCATGCTGGAGCCCCTCTCTTCGCAAAGCAGGTGCAGCCATGGGATACGCCGAAAGAATGCGCTTGTATATTTCTTTTCTACTGTGTGTATATGCATTATGCAAACAAATAGAGATGAGATCTTTTACGAGTCTGTAGGAACACGCCCAGCTGAACCTTATGGATTTTTTTTTTTTTTTTGACTTGTGCACCTGGATCTTCAAATACCTAGATCGTCAATTTGATCAACATGATAAATTATACAACACAAAAAATATACATTAGAAAGTAGAGCATCACAACTTTCAAATGGTATATGTCTTTTGTATATAAATCTTGTATTACGTTAGTCAAATCTATGATCTAGGAATACACGCAAGACCTATAAACCGGGATGGAGGTATAGTAGAAACAATGTCGGTATTATCGTCTTAAATCAGAAAACCCTGCTCGTTGTTCTTTATTGTACCAGCAGCAAATGCTAGATCTGTTTGCCATTCGGTGCATCGCAAAACCTGTGAGGCTGCAACAGCAGGTAAAGAATAAAGATATGAAAACGTTACAAAGAGTCGAATTCCTGTGGAAGTTTCTGCAGTCCTCTCTTCGCAAAGCATCTGCAGCCATGAGATAGGCTGGAAGCAACTTCTTTTGCTTGTACATTTATTTTCTACTATGTGTATATGCATTATGCAAACAAATAGAGATGAGATCTTTTACGAGCCTGTAGGAACACGTCCAGCTGAACCTTATGGATTTGTTTTTTGACTTGTGCACTTGGATCTTCAAATAGTAGAAACAAATAATCGGTATTATCATCTTAAATCAGAAAACGAGACATACGAGTTCGTTACCCTGCCCGTTGTACTTTATTGTACGAGCTGCAAATGCTAGATCTGTTTGCCATTTGGTGCATCGCAAAACCTGTGAGGCTGCAATAGCAGGTAAAGAATGAAGATATGAAACGTTACAAAGAGTCTGAATCATTGTTAATCTGTGTATCAGTCGGCAGGTGAACTGTTCTCAGACCCAACCCAGCTGCAGGCTGCGTCTTTCAGCACCCCGCGGCGTTTCATCATCTCTCTAACATCGTGCACGCCGTCCCATTTTCCGGCTGCTGCCAGAGTGTTGGAGAACGCCATGTAGGCGCCCGGCCTACTGGCGCGGCTCAACTCGAACACCTCTTTTGCCGCGATATTGGCAATGTCCACGTCGTCGTGCAGGGTGGCCGCCCCGAGCAGCGCCGCCCACACGTCGGAGTTTGGCCGCGCCGGTATCCCTCTGACGAAATCGTACGCCTGGCGCACGCTTCCGAACCTGCCCAGCAGGTCCACCATGCACGCGTAGTGCTCCATCCGTGGCTTGAGCGAGTACTCGCGCTCCATGCTCTGGAACACCTCCTGGCCCTGTGCCAGCAGCCCGGCGCGCGCGCACGCCGACAGGGCGCTCAGGAACGTGGCGTGGTTTGGCCTGACGACCCGCTGCTGCCGCATCTCGTCGAACAGCTCAAGAGCCTCGTCGGAGAGGCCGTTCTTCCCGTATCCGTCGATCATCGACGTCCACGTGACGACGTTCCTCTCTGCCATGCCGTCGAACACCCTCCTGCCGTCCTCGACCTGGCCGCACTTGGCGTACATGTCGAGCAGTGCGCTGCCGGTCTTGATGTCGGAGACGACGTTGCTCTTGATGGCATGGCAGTGCACCTGCTCGCCGAGCTCCGGCGAGGACAAGAGCGAGCACGCGCCAAGCACGCTCACGCAAGTCGAGACCGTTGGCCGGAACCTTTCGCGTTGCATCGCCTTGAACACCTCGAGCGAGCTCTCGGCGGTCTCCTCCGTCCTGCTGTACCCCTCGACCATCGCGTTGTACACGACGACATCCTTGTCGCGTGTCCCGTCGAATATGGCCTCGGCGTCCCTGTACAGCCCCTCGTTCATGCACCCGACGATGAGCGCCGTGGAGGACACCACGCTGGGCGCCGGCATCATGCCGTGCACCCGGCGCGCGTAGCCCAGCGAGGCGGTCTTGACGTAGGCGTCCACCAGCGCGGCGAAGAGGATGTCGTCGAACTGGAGGACGGTCCTGACGGCGCGCGCGTGGGCCTCCCGCGCGGCGCGGGGCAGCGCCAGCGCCCCGGAGAGCTTGAGCGCCATGGAGAGCGCGAACACGTCCAGCCGGCCCGTGACCCCCGCGAGCCGCCGCACGACCCCCAGCGCCTCTCCCGGGAGGCCCAGGCGGAAGTACCCGGCGACGAGGTATTTGTGCGCGGCGTGGGTCGGCGCCGGCATTCCGTCGAAGACCGCGCGGGCGTTGCGGTGGGAGCCGCATCGCAGGTGCAGGATGAGGATCTTGACGGAGAGGTCGGCGGTGGGGCGGAGCCCCGAGGTGAGGAGCTGCGCGTGGAGGCTCTGCGACTCGGGCCGCGGCGGGGGCGCGTTGATTAGGGTCTGGACGGCCGCGGCGAGCGCGGCGGCGGTGCGGAGGTAGCGGGGAACGCGTGGGGAGCAAGGGCGCCACTGGGAGTCCACTCTGTTTCTTTCTTGCATCTCTCGGGGGGACGTCGGGAGCCTGGGACCGGGGAGGCTTACTCGTACAGTACGTATCACATGGTACGGAGTACCTCGGAACAAGATTTCAGGCCATCTCCAAAGGTTTATCACATGTTGAATCGCTAAACTGTCTATTTTGATCCATATACGGTGATCGGTGGATAGAGAAATCTGTTTGCAGTCGCCAGCGGCCCCAACGGCACACCGCACTTGATCCATGGCCTCGTAATTTTAGGCAATTTCCAAATCCATATTTTAAATGTTTAAATAATTCAATTAAAAGCTGAAAAATACCATATACTAATTTAAATTAGTACCACTAGATAGTTTAAAACTGGCCTTGCCGGCATACCCAAAGTCCAAAAGAACTAACATAAAATGGAAGTGTGATCGAGTGAATCAAGGATCACCTTTTTCTTCTTGTCTAACTATTTTGGTTGAGTAGGATCCATGTCGTCGGCCGAGGGGTCACCATGAGCTTGGCCTCCTCGTCGAGGAGGGAGATATCCAATTCCATTCGCTTGTTCTAGGCATTGATCTTTGATACGACGAGCTTCTTGTGTTGTACATCGTAGTCGTTCGTCACGACCTCCTTTTTTCCCGACGCTTCCTCTCGTCCTTCTTATTACTTGACACCTCCGTGTCGGCTAGGAGTGTCTTGATCGTCTCCACGATCGCATGCGAGGAGGCATCGCACTTGCCTTTGCCTTGGAGCTTGTCCGTCCTCTCGGCCTCTTTGATGCATTAGCCTCACTTCGAGCAACACCATTGACATCAACGACACAGAATTGCCCGGGCTTTGCGTCGGAGTCATAGGATGCATAGATCTCATGTCACTTGGGGCATTCTTTGACCGTCGCCCAACAATGGACCATGCTGAAGCTCTTCATCTTATCGGCGACCTTGAAGTGGCCAACGCTTGGATCATCAAGTCCACAACACTAGTGCCACTAACTTTTTTTTTGCTTCTTCATCTGGCCGTAGGAGGCGTTGAACTTGGTACATCGCTCTTGGAGCAGTTGGCATCTTCTTGTGAGAAAGACCTCATTCTGATCACTCACAAAAGAGTGATCAACCAAGTGCTTCTGCTCATGAAATTAGTTGTAAATCTTCCTCCAAAATGTGCTACCCTTTTGTTGGGCACCACAAATTGGAACTTGTCAAATTTCTATCCACACATCGCAAATGCACGCGCCCTCGAGCTCTCTGGTCCTTATGGACCCTCCTGTGGCTTGGGGAGCGAGCAATGGCTCGTCCTCGAACAATGGCTCATCCTCGATGTCGATCGGGGCTGTTGTCAACTTGGGTGGCACATTGGGTCTCCGTGCCCCTTCATTGATCTTGGCCTCCATGGACTCGTGCCCACCGAAGAAGGCCCGATACACATGCCATCGGGTCAGTCACAAGCTCGCTAGATCTAAGGACCCAATGACGGTAGCGGATGAGAAGAACATACTAGGTTGGGGGCGAACCAGGCTGCGTCGACATTACATCGAGCATGTTGGGGAGGGGGGGGGGGACATGGAGGGCGTCTGGCGACAATCATTTTGTAGGGTTCCTTTGCACGCTCCCTAACAAGCCGCTCGCCAGGATGTTGGGGTCGATGTTCGGATGGCCCGACGCGGGCGGGAAAGACTCGCGCCAATCTCCGGCTATGTGTCCCTGGCCAACTGAGCTGGTGCGTGTCCTGACGGCGCTTGTGCATGGTCGAGCCGCGACTCGTAGAAAGGGCGTCGACCAACACCTGGTCGTTGACCAGAAGCTCCGCTTGGGTGGCCATGGCCTCGGCGTTAGTGCGGGCTAGGACTTGGGCAGCGTATGCCAAGGCTTCGACCCTTTCTTAGGCGACCGCAACAACTGCAAGCTTGGCCTTCACCTTTCCTCTACGACCAACTCGCTTCCTCGACTTCGTCGCCCTCTCTTCCGACGTGAGGTCCTTCTTCGGCTTAACCAAATCGGCCACAATGGCCCTTTTTTTGGGCACCCGCGATAACATCTGTGGCCATGGAGGTTGGATCTGTGGCCACTGTGGTAGGACATGCGACCAGGGCGATTGGATTTGTGGCCTTGACGATAGGCGTGGCGTCCGATATAGTTTCGACCAAGGCAAGGGGGGCACCGTGGTCTCCCTGGATCAAGCTAGGACACGAGTGCAGGTGGCATCTGGAAGAGATTGTGGAGGGGGAAGTTTGGTTGGATGGCAGGTCCAGGGCGGATAAGTACTGCCGCGACGCAAGCTATCTGCTGGACCGCAAACTCGTCCCAAATTTGGACTGGATTTGTTCCAAAATGGATGTATCCATGTCGCACGATTCTTTTGCGATTGGCAGTTGGTCCTCTCTATTAGGCCGTGTGGACACCGTTAGACACAATATGTCCATTTGCGGTGGCCCGTTAGAGGTGGCCTCACACTAGTGGAGAAGAGGCCTTTGGTCCCAACCAAATGTCCCAGTGCAGAACCAAACCGGGACTAATGTGGGCATTGGTCCCGGTTCGTTTTGCCCAGGGAGACCCCACTAGCTCAGAGCTTGTCCGGTGGTGGCCTTTGGACCCGGTTTGTAATACAAACCGGGACTAAAGGGTCCACGGCAGGGCGCGGCAGGCCGTGTCAGGCGTGGGAAACCTTTAGTCCCGGTTTGTATTACAAACCGGGTCCAAAGCCCCCCTCTGGACCCGGTTTGTGTTACAAACCGGGACAAGGTCCCCAATCCGGCTATATTACCTTGCCCCGCCCAAGTGTGAGCCACACTTGGCCATTTTTTCATTTTCTTCACAAGAGGGGTGTATTGCTCTCCTCTCTTGTTCACATGCACAAGAGGTGTTTGATGAAATGCTTAAGAGGATTTGCCACTTGAGTTTACACAAATCAAGCCACACTTAACTTGTTTTTTTCTTCTTCATCGAGGTTAACAACTTTATCCTTTTCATCTCGTAATTGATAAAATGCATGTGTATATATACATCGTGATGTTCCGTAATGGTTTTGATCAGCTAAATTATATCATGCAGATGAATCGGCAATGGATGTACATTGACCGACGGTTTGACGAGTTCACTTCGGGCCTGGATAATTTTATGGCCGTGGCGGAGGCAAACAAACATGGTGGCTTCATGTATTGTCCATGTGTCAACTGCAAGAATACCGTAAATTACGCTCACTCGAGTCTCATTCACAACCACCTTCCGCGATCCGGTTTCATGCCCGAGCTACTATTGTTGGACCAAGCACGGAGAAAGAGGGGTTATGATGGAAGACAATGAAGAAGAGGAAGAGGATGATGACGGTTATCCCAATTTCCCCGAATACGATGATACCGTGAAGGCAATGAAGACAATGAAGTAGAAGATCAAGAGGACCAGATGAGCCTGCCGATGATGATCTTGGTCGGGCCATTACCGATGCAAGGAGAGAATGTGAAACCGAAAAGGAAAGGTTGGCCTTCGACAAGATGATAGAAGATCACAACAAATTGTTATACCCAACTTGCGAAGATGGCCATAAAAAGCTAGGGCAAGACACCGGAATTGTTGCAATGGAAGGCGGAGAACGGTGTCACCGACTCAGGATTTGGAAAGTTGCTCGACAATAATTAAGAGGAAGCTTCCAAGGGGTAACGAATTGCCCGCCGATACGTACGAAGCGAAGAAGATTGTCTCGCCCTCTAGGATTAGATGTGCAAAAGATACATGCATGCATTAATCACTCGCATCCTCTACCGCGGTGAGTACGAGAATTTGGATGCATGTCCGGTGTGCACTCGCATTGTGGTATAAGATCGGACGAGATGAGCCTCGGTGATGTTGAGGGCGAGCGCCGATGACCCACAAGTATAGGGGGTGTATCGTAGTATCTTCGATAAGTAAGAATGTCGATCCCAACGAGGAGCAGAAGGTGTTGACAAGCGAGTTTCGATGAAGGATTCACCGTAAATGCTCACAGACAAGTATTCAGGGGTTTTTGATGTAACAGATGAATAAAGTACGAGTAAGTTAAGTGCGAGAGTAATAATTGCAGCGAGTGGCCCAATCCTTTTTAGCACAAAGGACAAGCCGGTTTGTTTACTTATAATGACCAAACGTTCTCGAGGACACACGGGATTTTAGTCTAGTGCTTTCGCTACATACGGCTAATTAATCTTCATTGTTTTGATAAGTGTTGTGTGGGTGAACCTATGCTAGTGTACCGCCCTTCCTAGGACTAATACATACTTGTGATTATACCCCTTGCAAGCATCCGCAACTACAAGAAAGTAATTAAGATAAATCTAACCATAGCCTTAAACTCTGAGATCCTGCTATCCCTCCCGCATCGATAT
>NC_061510.1:297428027-297459382 GCF_022539505.1 Lolium rigidum | reverse complement strand
CTGAGTCGGAGGCCAGATTTATAGTAGTGCCATCTCATATGAATGCATTATACACCAGAAAGATGACATTACATTGTGTAAAAGAGGAGAAAAACTAGAGATTCATCCAAGTTCATAACAATCACTATCTTTTTCCAGCAACAAGCATAACAATTGGGGCAGGAAGCGAATCCAATCTCTTGTACTTCTCTATCTTGCTGACCACATGATAAAATCAAATTTGTTGAACCCATTGCCGAATTGTCTCTTTGAAAGCATCAGAAATACTGTGTCTTGTGTAGCTCGTCCATGCTTCGAACACAGCAGGTCCACCAGATGAAAGCCTCGCAGGGCAGGTGTCATAGAAGGCCAACGTCTATGCTAAACTGCTAGTGCAAATCGCTAGCCATTGTGATGAAATTGCAATTCTATTTCATTATTTGGTGTGCGCAGAGAATGCTGATCAGGGCTGCAATCGGTGCAGCTATTAAATGCATCAAACAAAACCTCCTAAGACTGCTCAGAGCAAGTACAATAGAGTCCAGTCAGCTGACTATAAGACATTAAATAATATATTTTAGATGAGTTGGAGGAGAGAGAAGAGGAGAGAGAAGGGAGGTGGGCTACTATGCAATAGCCAGCTCTCGACGTGCTTCCTAGGCACCTTGTGAGAGTGAAAGGTGGCCATATATTAGTAAAGTACTACATTCTTATAGCCAACTATTGTACATGTTAGCTATATGATGACTACAAATGATATGACATCTTGTTATAGCCAACAGTTGGCTATACTATTGGAATTGCTCTCATAGTGGGAATAACATAGCTAGTAACATCACACATCTCAAGGTATTTTGGTGACATGACATGCCAATAAATGAAGAAAGAGATTGAGGTGGTAACTAGCTATGTTACCATAACATCACACACCCCAAGGCAAAATAAGTCTACAACATAATAAATGACACAATGCATGATACCACATACTACCTCCGTTTCAAGGAATAAGGCGCCTTCGTTTTACGAGCTTTTTGTTTGACCAAGAATTACTTCAAATAGATCAAAAATGTTTGTATGAAATTAGTACCATTAAAAAGTTCTTTTCAGTACGAATCCAACGGTACTAATTACATACTGTACAATATAATCAAGATTTTGTTGCTCAATTTTTATGATCAAAGTTCGTCTTGGAATACACGTGCGCCTTATTCCTTGAAACGGAGGTAGTATAAGTTACTATCCACTATGAAGGTAGTAACCTAGACTAGTAACATGACATATGTTACTAGTCTAAGTTACTTCCCACTATGACCAGCCTAAGAAGAGGCAACAGATGAGTGGCATCTCATTTGACTGCATTCTACACCAGAAAGATGACATTACATTGTGTAAAATAGGAGGAGAAAAACTAGAGATTCATCCAAGTTCATAACAATCACTAACTTTTTCCAGCAACAAGCATCACAAGTGGGACAAGAAGCGAATCCAAAGCAATCCTATTGGTTAGCCACCAGCGACTTCATTAGTGAGTCACTGCCTCATTGGGCACCAGGTATACATACTTCCAACCGAATTATAAAGCTTGAATAACAAGGGAAAAAACCATTTTTCAAGCTGCTACTAAATTCGATCTACTAGCAACAGCACGCCATGCTATAGAAGGAAGGTTTCCAGGAAATAAACCACTGGAATTTAACCAGATTGAGCATTGCCACTTTGATGGAGTTTGGTAACCAACTAACCATTAAAGTCACAATTTTCAACCTGCCTTCAGCCTCAGGCACTGTTGGACTGCCACGAATAAACACAGCTCCCGTGTACTTCTCTATCTTGCTGAACCCATTACCGAATTGTCTCTTTGAAAGCATATGGAAAACCGTGTCTTGCGTAGCTCATCCATGCTTGGAACACAACTAGCAGGATGTTCATAGTCCTTTTGTTTGGGACTAATCACTAAACTCCCATGATTAAGAACTACTAATAGTATGGTATCTAAACTACTCTACTTGTAGCATCTGATCTCATACTATGTTAAAGGGCCAACACACTATCCAAAAGAAACTTCAGATGTTGAAGATATTTCATAGTCGCCATTCACCAGCGCATCAAAATATCCATTCCACCTGAGCAGAGGGCAAGAATCAAGAGGTGACTTCTCCAATAGCATCACCAGTTACGTCCACCGCTACTCTGTTGAAGGACAACGGTTGCCAGCCTGAAGAATGAGGCACAAGCCACTTCTTTCTAACAATTACAATTTGCAAAATCTGGAGAACATCGCCAAGGGCATGCTGCTGAAAGCACAATTTCTTCAAAATGGTTGCAGCTTGATACCTACCAGCAACGGAAACACAGACAATGTTACAACATCCGAAATAAAAGATGAAATCATCAGAACACAAACCAGCAGGTACAATGCCTCACCTTGACTGAGAATCCTTTAGTGCTGAATAGCCAGCAGCAGAGGATATGAACTTACGAAGGGTGACTAGCGCTTTAGGACGCTTAGCGTTACTGTTTGTTACATCCACACATTTCCAGAGGCTTTCATCTTTTTCCACAAATAAAGGCATGTCATTGACTAACTTCTTCATAACGACAGCTTGATTTCGAATGGCACATTCAAGAGCTTTCTTAGTATCAAAACCAGCTAAATTCATCTCGCCGTAGCGTATACAGTCTGCAATATTTGATTCTGTTGGGGATAATTTTTCGGTTTTCAGTATGCCCAGAGCATGCAGTAGGCTTCTTATAGCAACGTCATGCTCAGGAGAATTTGGTGGAGATTCTTGCGTCTCTCCATGATTTTCAGGACTCTGAATGCTGTAGGATAGATTCGGTGGGTGAGGAGGTCTGCTATCACTTGCAGGCGATTGGACAAATTGAGGAGCATTAGAGTGATTTGGATGGAGGCTGATGTCTGAACCAGCATGAAAAGAGGATTTGACCACATGGAGGCTGAATGCTCTAGGATGTCCAGACACCATTGGCATACTAGCAGGTGTGCCTGGGGAGGGCAGCCTAGTCGGGCATTCAGAAATAGCCAGTCTACTCATATCAGAGCAAATATCAGCAAGGCCTTGGAAGGTTGAGCCAC
This sequence comes from Lolium rigidum, assembly GCF_022539505.1. NCBI lineage: Eukaryota > Viridiplantae > Streptophyta > Magnoliopsida > Poales > Poaceae > Lolium > Lolium rigidum. The sequence continues at coordinate 297,456,306 of NC_061510.1, read as the reverse complement.
TTGGCAATGTTTGTATTTGAGAGGAAGGGGCACCATTATGCCCTGCTGATGGCAGGACTGGACTGCCAACTTCTGGATTCGTCGAGTAAGACTGACAAAACGCACTATGAGGATTAGGAGGAACTGAATTGTCTTGTTTCAGCAACACAGAACACTGAGTTTGCTGATCTGTTGGACAATATTGGCCACTGCTAGCACCAAAACAGAAAGTTCCACTTGTTGGCGTGAACTCAACTGATGTGCTAGGCTTCTTACCAAAGATGAACTCTGCTCCGTCTTGATGAGAATGAGTAGGTGTGGCAGGTTTTTGAGCTGATGGCAGGGGGGGCAGAGGATTCACGTTTGTCCCATCCAGCGACTCAGAACAGAACAAAGATGATATAGATTGACTTGAAAGGCCCAAAGTGCTTCCTTTAGAATTACTAGGAAATCCGAGATGTATTTCATTGCTTGCAGAACTAGATGAAATATCTGTCTTCCTTACATATTCTTGGTGCTGTTTTGCCTTATATAGATTGGCGGACTTCACATTATTATCACCAACAATGGTGTTAGAATGAAGCTTGTTCTGCGCGTAAGAAGATTGGGATCGCTGCTGATATGTTGAATGATAATGGCCAAGACTGACACCAGGACCATGATTTGCATCTCTTGAAGTATGCCCTGTAGATGTAATAGGCTTCTTACCAAGGATGGATTTTTGTGGTGCTATCACTTGATGCAAACGAATGGACGCCAAAGGTTTTTGAGCAGATGACTGGAACAATGTAGAAGTTGATTGTGAAGTTGCATGATCAACCTTAGCTCCCTTCGCTGATTTATAACTTGATGATGATAAGACAGTAGACTCACTCCTAGTGCTCCCAACATAAGACTCCACTTGATTGCTAGAACTAGATGCAATGTTTGTCTTCTTTACATACTTCTGCAGTGGCTTCACCTTGCATTCTTTACCCTCTTTTAAATTATTATCACCCACATAAGCTTTAGAAGAGTTTGACTGCCTACGCACTTGAGGATACTGCCCATTACTAACACCATCAAGAGTTCCACTCCTTGATGCACATTTAGTTGAAATGCTAGTTTCCCCACCAGTGATGAACCGCTGTGATATTTCCATTTGATGCAAACGAGACTGCACCGCAGGTTTCTGCGCTGGTGACTGAGATAAGGTAGGAGTTCCGAGCAGGCTTGATTGGTCCATCTTTGCTCCCTCGATTGATTCGGAGGTTGATGATGATGATGAAACAGAAGACCTGTCCAGCTCACTCGCTGTGCTTCCTGCAGAATCTTCAGAAACTCTATCAACATGCTCTACTTGACCTTCATTGCTTGCAGAAGTGGATGTGACAATTGACTTCTTTATATATATCTGGATTGGCTTCGCTGCTGCCTTCACATTACTGTCACAACTCTTGTTATACAGGGCAGGAAAGTTCTCTGATGCATCCAGATTATCAGAGTTCCGGTTGCGATCTGCCACGGTATGTGAATGTGGGGATTTCGCCAGCAATGGCTCTCCGGCAGCAAGGCTTTCCCAGAGCCAAACAATCTTTGCTGCGCTGAAAAGTCCCCGAGACGACACGTTTGGGGGATGCGCTAGTAGGATTTCGTACTTCTTCATCTTAAGCTTATGAAGAAGATCCGAGAAGTCCTGGTCCCCCGAGATGAGTAAGTAATTGCCTGGTGGAGGGTTGTCATACGCCCAGAACACCATGTCGACCAGCATCTTCTTGTCAACACCATCTTTAACTCCTGCCAAAAAAAGATTGGGGATACTTCACTATCGGCAGACACTGGCCAAGAAAACGGGCATACAATTAGGAGGCGGGGGGTAGGGGGTGTATACCGGCGGCGACGTGGCTGAGGGAGATGCCGGTGGAGGAGAGGGCTTCCAGGACGCCCGGGGCGACACGGGAGGCATCGCCGTAGGCGAAGACCGAGACGGGGCCATTGCAGCCTGCCGAGGCTAGCGCGGCGAAGATGTTGTCGGCGAGGCGGTGGGGATCGCCGCAACCGGCGGGGACGGCGCACCAGTTGATGTCCCACCACACCGAAGTCTTGGCCTCCGCCGCAGCCGTGGTGCTGCCGGCCATCGCCTCGGCAGCAGCTTGCTGGCCAGTCCGGTGGGCGCGAGGGGCGATGGTTTAGGGCTTCGCCGGCGGTGTGGAGGCGGGTGGACTTATCGTTGATGGGGATGTCTGCGCTGTCCGCCGCGAAGAGGAATTGGAAACCCAAAAAGGGCAGTTAAAAATGAATCTGGGGAGATCGGTAATTGCCTTTCTTTTTCCAGATCGGTATCGCCGTATCTGAGCTCGGGTCCCAGCAATACGATCTGTTCAAAAACTGTTACAAAATATTTTGGTAGCCTAGCCTTATAAAATGTCTTATATTTTAGGACAGTGAAATACAAATTTAGAGTACTAATTCATTACAGTATGTGTTTTGCAAGTAAAAAAGTATAGTACTTAGACTTTTTTTTTGGTTTGCGGGACTCTAAGAGATTAAACATAAAATTTGCATGCCAAACAAATTCAAAGCATATAAATGTGTTCTTTGTTTGTATAAAAATGCCAAACTATTAATGTACATGACATAGTCATCATATAAACAAATGAAAATTTCTATGAAATTGGTTTGCACGTATTCTCTGCTTTCCTCTCTAACATGCATATGTGGATCGCAACATTTTCATAGGTATTCTCGAGAATTTGCATAATACATTTTTCTAATGAAACATAGGGTCACTTAACTTCTACGAAATTCATCTCCATTATGAAGGAATCACAAAAGGAGTTCAAAACTAGTTTCTTTCTTTTGACCAGTCCAATGCTCTCACTCTTTCTTCCCCTCTCTCTTTCAATTTCCCCTCCTCTCCCTCATTCCCCCCCTTCTAACTCTCTCCTCCCGTGTTTTATTGAGAGCCTCCGTGCCCTTCACGGCTCCTCTCCCCTCCTCTTCAGTGGCCTAGCCGGTCGGAGAGGACGTAGGAGAGGAGGCCGATCTCCTATGTATAATTGTAGTAGTAGGGCTAGAGGTAGGTTGCATCTAGGTTTAGGTTTTACCCAAGTAGAGAATGGAGAGATGCCCATGGGGATCTGGCATGCGAGCTGCTTCTGGTGGTTTGTGGCGGCGGTGTGGCTGCTCGTGGTGCTCCGATGGAGGCATCCGGAGGTGGGTGGCGACACGGCTACTACATCCCCTTCAATAAATCTTGGTTGGGACTCTCCGGATCGAGGCGGCGAGGTCTTTTTGCTTTCTCTTTCAGGCTATACCGTGGTGGTGGAGAAGAAGAGAAGATCCGATCGGATGTCGTACTTTGCAGATCAGCAGAGGGGGGGGGGGGGTGGATTTTGAGAATGCAGCGGTCTTCTAGAGAAAATCCTTGGTGGTCTTCCACTGGCCTTGGGCTAACCTGCCACCAACTCTCGTGGCCAAAGGGCCACCGCCTATGAGCGCTAGTACGATAGTTGCACGGTGCCATCTCGCAGATAACCTCCAGGTTGTTGTGCCACTCCGGAGGCCTTCCATTAGCTTCGACGCGGGACTCCCCTCCCATACCATCCAAGTGGCATAGTCCTCGGTGGTGGTGTAGGTGCATGTGTATTGAAGCTCAAGTTCATCCTCGGTGGAGAAGGACATGATGTCTTTTCTCATCTTTATTCTAGGATCATGTGTGTAAAATCTAAGGACTACGGTGTATTTGATGTGTTCTCTTAGGTCCCCAATCGCCGATTAATGCAGTTTCTATGTCGTTCGAGGCCTTACCCTATTAAAATCTTCCCCTCCTCCCCTCTCCCTCCCTCTCTCGCCTTAACAGTGGTCTTGGCAAACGTTTTAATATGTCAACTTTTGGACAAAATTATTATAGAAATTCACGCATCCAAGCCTGGGCAGCTGCCCGGGCTGGAGGGATGCTAGATCCACCCATGCTCTCAACGTCTAAATTTCATACTATTTTATACACTGTGTCATCCACATACACTTCTTAAAACTTCTTGTGTGTCGAAATTATGTAGAAATTCACAACGCGCTCTGCAACCGAAGCGGAGCGACGCACCAATTGATGTCCCACCACACAGCCATGAGATTCTTATTACAACATGCTGTAAACCCCTAGCCCCTAGGGTCTTTGTTGATCTCCCTTTGTCCCATATTATAAGATGTTATTACAACATGTAAATATGCTTATATTATGGGATGGAGGGTGTAGTTTATTTTTCAGCGTGTATGTGATGGGAATGGGCCGACCCGGACCTGGCCTTGGCCCTGGCCCTAGTGGCCTCAAGGCCAATTCGAGGGGCCACGGGCCGACCCAATCCAAAAATGACAGTGGCCTCGCTTGCCCGATGGGTATCCGGGGCCGACCCAAAAAATTTACTTCGATATTTTTTTGGGCAGTGCTTACACGGAAAACATTTGATTAGATTGACAGTAAACAACAAAAATGCTCCCCCAAAAACAAAGTGATAGATCCTGATATTTTTTTTTCTGAACAAGTACGATCCTGATATAGGCTACATCACTAATATTTAAAACGATTACCTGATCATAACTTCTCAGGTAAATGTTCCAGCATGTGTCACGTATACTTATGCAAGCGTTCTTGTCAATGGGTAGACAGATAGCTTTAGTTGAAAGAGCATTTGTTTTAGGCATTTGCAGAGACACGCCACGCACCGTCAGCAACACAACGTGCAAGTCGGGGCGACGATGCAGATATAATTTCAGCGTGATGTTCCTACAAGGTGGGTCGACCCAGCTGACCCGGCGGGTCAGTCGATGCCGCCTCATTGGCCCAAATCTTGTTTAGGGCCGACCCACATGACCCATTGGCCCTGACTTTTTGGGTCGGGTCAGTGACCCGCCGGGTCGACCCGGCCCATTCCCATCCTGAGTTGTAAGTTGACAAATCAGCCACAAATTTCTCAAAAGAAATGGGTTTGTGATGGTAAACTGGCAAGATAAGGAACATCACACTACAAATGCAGAAGGGGACGCACTGGACAGATTTCAGGACTTCCCTCTATGAGTTCCGACATACTCCCCCGTTCCAAAATAGTGTCGCAACTTTTTCTAGATAGAAATATATCTACACACTAAAATGCGCCATATCTAGATAAAGTTGCAACACTTATTTTGGAACCAAGGTAGTAGAGGTTAAGTTATTAGATATGCTGATGGAGACATATTGTAGACGAAACCAGATCCTCTATGGAGACAAATGATTCACATAACATTCTCCAAGCTACGATTGGTTCTGTGTACTTCTGCAACGTCATTCCAGTGACGATAGCAGAATTCTAGTGACGGTAAGAAAAAATGAGTTATGATGACACTCAATAGCCAGTAGAGCAGAACAGCTGAACCATAGTGGTGGCTGGCCTTGGTAACTATATTTGCATACCAGCACAACAATTGCATCATCCTAATAACAGGAATAGTGGTATCAGAGCTGAACTAGATCACTGAGACAGCAGGTCGTTCTGAATCACTTAAGGCAAGGGTTCCTCTGAATCTCCCAGCCGTGATAGGTGGAGATAAGCATCAGTTCCTACAGAATAGGGCAAGAAAAGAGTGCAACAAACTTATTAAAGCTAAGCCTGAGAGGAAGAAACAATTAATGGTTAATTAATTTTCAGACAGAGATTCATGGTCATTGAAAGATTAGTGTATAGATGAAAGCCCATCAAACAATGTATAGGCTGTTTAATACTCCATACATAAAAATAAGAAAGTGAAATATGGACATACCATATCCCTCCATAGAAATGATCTGCAGATCCCCACCAAAATATCGAGCATAAAGGCGACTAATCGGGAGCCCACAACCATACCCAGCCATAGTTACTCCTTCATTATGGCCATCTAGATCAGGTGGGTGTTCTGCCGTACTGTAGAGATAAGTAAAAATTCTTGGGAGGCCACTTCTTGGTATTCCACCACCTTCATCGCTAATCTGCATTACAAAGGTTATAACTGTAAGTCATACAAGTATCAAGAATTGTATCTATTAAAGTTGGCTTAAGCATAGATGACCTCCATGTTTGTGGTCTCATATAGGATATTACTTACAGTAATGCTTTAAATTAGAGCCATCACGGAAGGAAAAATGAAACAAGGAAATTGCACATAACTGCACAGGAAAATTCTGTAAAAATTATGACAATGCAATGTGACACAGAATAATGATCTCTCTCAACAACAGCAAAAGGTAGTGAAACCTCCTACTGCAACACCGTTCTTGCATACAAGAACCACTCTCCCAAGAAAGAAAAATGTCCCAAGGGAGACCATGAAATCTGGTTTTCGATATGCCAAAAGTATTTGGTCTCTACAGAATTAATACTTAAGTGTATTGCAAAGGTTACTTCACGATTGAAACTCTGAATTTCCATTAGACTATCAATTACTCCCTCCGTCCCAAAATATAAGGCGTCTAAGGACTGGTCAAAAGTCAAACTTTACTAACTTTGACCATATATTTAGAAAAATATATTTACATCTACAATATCGAATGGACATATTAAGAAAATATATTTTGCGGTGAATCTATTCATGTTGATTCAGTACTGTAAATGTTTATATTTTTGTGTATAAACTTGGTCAAACTTAAAAAACATTGACTTTTGACTAATCCTTAGACGCCTTATATTTTGGGACGGAGGGAGTAATTATCTATTTTTCCATTTTCGTTTGCTGTATGCACAAAAAGGTCAAACTGATACAACAGTAAAGGGTAAACTTTTGTATGCATAGAAGGTTGTGGGTTCACAAAATGAGTTCTCTAACTGTAGTCCGGGGGAGAGACAAACCTTGATAGTAACATCCTCTGCTCCGTCAGCAACTATGATCCTAACAGGAGGTGCATGCTTATCAGAGTCCATAAACCGTTCTTGTACTGCACGAAGGGAATTCTTCACCAATTCAAACATCATGAGATGTAGGTGTGTAATCACGTATCTGCAATCGAGAAGTCAAAGCAGTAATTAAAATCATTTTGAGACTTCATGCGTGCAACTGTATTGCTGATGAATTAAGTACTGCAGGCGTGGTAGTTCAAAACATCAAATCAGGGAATTACGGGAATGTAAAATCTGGGTCTCCGTATATGTCGACATCAGGAGCTGATCCATATTCTCGCATGCAAATAGCTCGTGCATCTTCACTGGCAAGTCGAGCAACTTGCATGGGGGACAATCTTGTGTTTATGAGCCCTATGACGCCAGGCTCCGGATCAGGATCATGTAAAGCGACATGCTGCCCTGAAATAAAAAACATTAGCACAAGTCAGAAGACAACATTGTACTAACTCTATTTGGTAGTATCTTAGACTCAGGCTAGGGACAGCAGAATATTCGTTCTTTTTTTCATGTATTAAAATGTTAATTTATACTAATTATTATCGTCATTGGCAAGAAAATATAAAATGATTGGATATGGATATGCATTGACTATCACTTTCGGAGGGAAATTATTACACAGTGTTTGTTCTATACGAAAGGACTCACACAATTTTTTTTTCAGAGAACACTACCACAATACCCAGGCGTTGCTGTGGACTACAGAACGCACTATATGTTTAAAGATAATGTGCTACTGCCTGTCAAATAGTGTATCCGATCAAATCATCCAACACCTGCGCTCATCTCAATGGTAATTTTTTTTTCCAAATAGAGCATCTCGATGTTTTGTGCCAAATTAACAGATGGTGTCTTAAGAGTTAAGAAGATGATGGTGGTTCTAAGTGACGGACCGCCGCCACTAATTGAGATCTTTATATGAGTAAACATTTAAGAAGTCCCAAGGAACTTCCACTTGCACTCCAAAACAATACATTCCAAATTAACTGAATGCTGAAAATATCTTTTAGCCTGCTGTGAGGCACAATGACAGGCTCGCGGCGATTCTTCTTTTGGAAAGGCAGAAAGTAAATCAGTAATGAACTTCCATATCAGTTGCTAAGCTGGGATAATGTGCCAGCACACCTAACCAGTAATTGCATCTCTATAAACCCAGAAACACCCAACGGATGTATCTAGACACATTGCAGTGTGTAAATACATCCGCATCAAAACAAAATCGAGCCACTTATTTCCGAACGATGGTTGTAGAATTGGAGCTTAACACCAAATAGCAGACTAGTAACTGCACCTGTCAAAATTTGTGTAGATTTAAAACCTAACATAAAGGCAGGTGGTAGGTATGCTAACCTATCAGCATGCGGATCCCGATCCTTGACATGTAGAAACGATCAAGGAACTGATGGATCTCCTCGATTCCAGAGGGAAAAGCCTTGGTACCACCCATGTCCTTCTTCAGCTGCTGCACACCCAGCGCCATGGTGGGCACCACATTGGCGTGCCGCACCCTGATCATCTTGATCATCTGGGTGAACGCGAGCTCATCTTCCTGGCTCCTCACCTCGGGGAAGTAGCGGATGTCACGGAACGAATCCAAGTACCAATCCCTCACCTTAACAGAGGCGAAGGAAGAAAGTTAGTCCTGTAAACGTCTGATGGGCAAGAATATGCTGATTCTATTAAGCTTCTTGAAATATTTACTACTCCCTCCGCCCCAAATTAGTCGACTCAACTATGTCTAGATACATGGCACCTAGACTAAAATGGGTGAATACATGGTATCTAGAGAAAACTGACAGAGGGATTATTATTTGGCGAGCTCACGTGCTTCTGCTATCTGAAGTGTAAAATTCGGAGCTAATATGGTTAAGCCATGAAGCATGCTGGCATCAGGGGAGAATCTAGCAACATCAACCATGTTCCTACACTTGTCTCCAGGAATTAAAAATGACAAGCAGTTGAATCATAGTTTTTGAAAATTGTTAAACCTGGCTAAGCAGATCTTCCATGATATATTTTAGTCAACGAAGATATAGAAGATGACAATACAAGTGTTACCGGAGAACTGAGAGTAACATTTCGTAGTAGTACACTAGTAGTACTTGATAAAACTCTGTAGGGTCAAACGAGAAGAGGCAATATGGTGATAATAAGCAATTAGAGATGGGACTCGTATCAGCAGAGGCCATCTCCAGTCCTACTTCCCAAGTTCCCAAGGACTGGTGACAAACAGAAAATGGAGCAGGGGCCCTATTTTTTTTATGGGGACATTATTATTATATTATGAGGAAATAAATATCCATGAACGGCATTGAATCCTAGGAGAGCAGTTCCCGAAATAAACGTCCTAGGTACTGTACAGTTACGGGTATTGTACAAACTTTTCATAGGAAAGCCCGAATCAGACTATACTCCAAAGGGGAAGCAAAATATGGGATCCCCAGTTTTTCTTAATAAGAATGAAAAACGGAACAGGCGAGAAGAAGGAAAAGGGAAACCGCATGAGGAATCGTTCCCGAAATTACGAAACACAAGTGGCAGCAGCAAGCATACTAGGGATTTAATCGATTGATTGACCTTGAGCACTGCTGGCTTTTTGGATAGCCCGAAGGGCAGGGAATCGAGGTCGAGCGCGCGCCTTGCGATGCGGATGGGCAGCTCCTTGTGGAGGAACTGCGCGGAGAGGAGGAGGTTGCGGTGGGTGGGGCGGGCGCCGAACTCGGTCATGTAGCGCAGGCTGACCCCGGTCTGCCGCATCCCGCCCCAGCGCGCCAGCTCCTCCGCCACCGCCCGCGCCACCGGCTCCGACGCCATCGTCCCCTGCCTCCGCTGGGAAATGGTCGGGGCGTTGCGATTGCGAGTGTGTCTGTCTAGAATCTAGAGAGGCGCTAGGTGGCGGCCACCGGAGGAGCGGCGCATCGGCGGCGTCTTATTATAAGCGCGGGGCGGGGCGAGGGGGAAGGAGGGAGGAGGTGTCAAGGAAGAGGCGATGTGCGGAAACGGGATTTGGGTGACGACGACACGCACGCACAGAAAGCGAGAGGGAGCCGCCGCGCAGGGCTGCGAGTGGGCCGCTCCGGTCAGGGTCGCGTGGATCCATTGGTGGTGATTGGATGGGCCAGGCGGTGGTGCAGTGTGCCACAACTGGCATACAGCGGACCTGTGTGTTTTCTTCGGATGTGTCCCTGTCAGGTGGGGACGGCGTGCCGGTTTTGGGTGGCGTGGTACTCGTACACTACGCGGCGAGACGTTCGGTGCATAGGTGAAAAGGGCGGATCTGTGTCGCTGACGTGTGGGCCATTGGTCAGTCGCCCAATCAGATTTCGTGGTGCATTCTGCAGGGAGTAGTGTTCGCCCATGCCCGGTAGCCTATGTTGGTGAATGCCTACTTGGGGAAAGAAGATCCGTATCGTCTGGTCCGGGAACCAAAGGTTTCCGTAACAAAACTTCTATCGACTAGCCAACAATTGGAAGCTTCCTTTCACACAAACGAATTCCAACTTTGCAAATAATAACTCATGTTTCTTGACGAGGTTGAAGGTGTACGTAGAATTACAATCAAATTATATGCTACTATTCGATATTTATTTATATCTTAAAATTCTATGCATTTGGTGTTTCAATTTGGTTTAAACCCAAGGTAATCTGAAAATGCCTTACAAGTTCACTTCTATTCTCCTACATCACTCCATTAAAATCTCAAAATGTTATACCAACTAAGGCCCGAAATATTTGCCGCGGTTTCAGGAAAAATGTAGGCTAAAATCTGGGTCTATATTCATTGAACCCGCCATAGATATTTAGAGCCACATGGACTACTAAATATTACAAAAATTATATTTTAATTCTAAGAAAGTTATGGCTTTCTAGATTTATTGGGAATTTATGAATTACCTTATATTCAAATAAAACACAAAATCAATAATGTAATATGTAAATATGAACAAAGTGATATAAAATTTGTATTGCATTTTTACAAAAGATTGAACAAATTCCCAACTTGGAGTAATAATTAGTGGTAAAAGTATTTTCTAACGCTCCCTTCATCTATTTACTATTATAAGACTTTATAGATACTTCAATATAAACTAGCTGAAAACCAAAAATGGATGAATCGACCCAAAAAACACGTCTAGATACATGCATCATTTTGGTTTGTACCTAGTCCACATTGAAATATCTACCACGTCTTATATATAGTAATACTGAATGGAGGAAGGATTTCATGGTATCACCTCGATGAATCAGTTACCACACATAAACCAACAACTGGGGCCCAAGGTTTCTGGATGGGGCAAAAATTAAATTATATATAAGTATATGGGATAAAAATACGGATTACATGCAGCTATGGAATTAAATAGGAACACATTTTCAAATTTGGTAAACTTTAACACTTTGGTGCAAAATAAGATGTAAAAGAGCATCTAAAAAATGGAGGGAGGGAAAAAGGAGTATATTGAAAATAAAAAATTACGATTTGAATTTATAATTGTTGTTCATGGCATTTGAAACTAAGGTCGGAGAAATGCAAACTAAAATTGCGATCATAGACATGATGCTACCTAGTATTGATCAATGTTAAATACTACCCCAATCAATAATAAATGCCGCTGATTACTAAACCGGCAACATTAATATGAACCGAAAGGAGCAGTAGGTTTGCGTGGTTTTCTCATATTGTCACAAAATATAACAGGAAAACAAGGGAACAGTAATGATCGATGCGTCGATGCCTGAGTTCCGAAAACGTCAGAATAAATCCTCCACGAGAAAAAGGTAGCACAAACCATTAATCGTACTGGCACTTGAGTCATGTCTGAAATTTTCTTTGGACGGGCATGTGATCGATCAGAATGTAGTATTTGATTGTTACATGTGGAATCTAATACGTACGCTGATAATCTGATTCTTGGTTGGCTTGTCTAAGGATTAAGATTCCGACCTATATAGCTTGGAAAAGGAAGGAAGCAGCCTGCACGTGGAAGGTGCTTTAGGAAGAAGCATATCGCATTCACATCAAAATATTTCGATTCTTTCGCATGTTATGGCCTAGACGAAACGTGGTCTTGCAATGGCACGAAGCTGTCATATGCATGATCCAACGAATCCATGCGCTGCTTTTGTACGATCGACGGATACAATTCACGTTAGAAATGTACGATTCCCGGGTGTGTTTCTAAGCTACTGAAATGGTTTCTTCTTCCAGATTGGTGCTGCCACGTGTTGTGGTTCACAGAATCCAACTTGAACTCGTGTAAAGAATTTCCCATTTAAACGAAACCGTCACGAGAAACGTACGATTCCTGAGTGCTTTTGTAACGTCACGACAACTTTTGTTTTTTGTTTGCGAAACAAGGAAAGCACAGTTCACTTCCTTAAGTTGGGCCGACCGTTGAAAGATCCAGCCCGCACGCGGATGTGGCCCATCTCTCGGGTCCTGGCTCTTGCCGGTGCTGGCTGCAGCGGAGAGCCTTGTTTAGTACCACCTCGGTAAGCCACAGATATTCCCAGTGGTTTATAAGCCCCGCTGTTTGACTAGCAGCGTCCCTTCGGGGACATCCGATAAAATTGGAACGATACAGAGAAGATTAGCATGGCCCCTGCGCAAGGATGACACGCACAAATTGAGAAATGGTCCAAATTATTTTGAGATTTTGCGCGCTAGTCCTAGGTATCTTACAGGCAAGGCCTCTGTCGTTCCTTTATCTTACAAACAAGTCCTTCCACCGTTTTTCTTCCCTTCTTACCCATACGGACATGCTACTCGTCTTCCTCTTTTGCCCCCTGTTATTTCTTTATATAACGAGCAATCTCTTTCCACAATTACTCTTCCTTCTACCCAAACCTGCTTTGTTTTTCTTGTAGTTATGTCCGTTCTGAGATTTTCTTTTGAATGGTGCCCTCTGCTCTTTCTTTTTTTTTTTTTTTTGAACATGAAGTAGGGCCTAGAAGGCCCCAGAATTTCATCATATCAGACGTGGCAGGTAAATATTACAGTGAGGCCCTTTGGCATCTATCGTCCTGAGAAACCTGAGATTTGAAGAAAGGCCCTCACACTTTACAATACACACCCTGGGACAAGAAATAAAAACGCAATCAGGTCCCTGAGATGCTCCGCCGAGGAACAGGGCGCATATGCTCGAACACCCAAATCCGGCGTAACTCCGTCGCCGCTGGACGCCAGGAGACCACCGGTGACGAACCACTTGGTGGAATCTGGACGCCGAGCCCCAGCAGCTAGGAATAGAGGCCTCCGAACTGGAGGTTGTAGAAGAGCCGCCATGCCGGCAGAAGATCGTGGAGGCAAGCAAGTCCTCCACGTGGTTGAGCTCGATGAAGAAGAACCCGTGAAAAAGCCGATGCTCGGTTGAAGAAGAGCAGATCCACTCGAGCGAAGCTCTCCTCCTCGCCACCGCGGCAGGCCGGGAGCCGGCGCCTCTTCCGAATCGTTCTTCACCGACCCACGCCGGCGAGCCGTACTCCTTGCAAGATCCGGAGCCGAGAAACACCGCCTACGCACCCCTCGCCACCAAGGCCGGCCGAGCGGTAAGCGAAGATCCATCCTGCTCCTCGCTGGTAGATCTCTCAAAGCCTCCATGGCCGAGAGATCTCACGGCTCGACGAGCCTTCTCCGGAGCGTGAAGAAGGCTCGGAGACGCCTTATTGGAGGAGGAGCCGGTGCCGCGCCGCTCCGCCCAAGGCTCCGACCACCGGAGCAGGAGCGCAAGGAGGAGCACCCCTAGGACGCCGGAGATCCGGCGGAGAAGATCCACGGCGGCGCTCCATCTACGGGGCATACGCCCGGACACGTAGCATGAAGCCAAAAAACCGTAAAAACTACAGATCTACAACCTATCTACTCCGGCACCTGCACCAGACCAACTCCGGCCAGCTAGCCTGGCGGAGCGGCCGTCGGCGGCCCGGTCAACGGTGGAAGCCCCTCAAGGCTACTGTAGATGGAGGAGAGCAGAGAGGGGGGGAAATGAGCGGTTTCACTTTCCCCCTCTGCTCTTTCAAATCGGGTGTTCCTAATCAGCGTGATCACCCAAGCAAAGAGGTGGCAGTTGCTAACACTCGTTTAAACTCACTTCATTTTTTTAGAGAGTTCTACTAGTACGTTTAGCTTCCTATGCTTGCTCTATGTCGCGTTTCCCCCTCTCTGTTAGGATATTGCTACTGATTTTTAGCTAAACCATCTCATACAATGTGCCCAGTAGGCATTTCCTAAAAAATCATATTATACAAATTTTTTTTGCAATGCTCGTAAGTCTACTCTCTAATACTTCCTTTGGTCTTAAATATTTGTTGCAGATTTAGGAAAAGTATGACTAATATATGTCTAGATTCAGTAAACTTACCCAAGTATTTAGAGCCAGAGGGAGTAGCACATACTATAATTTTTTTTTCATAAATACCTCCGTAGCATTTCCGCAAACTATATACATGGTGTGTAAATTCCTTGAGCATGCATGTTGTTATTTTTTGAAAGTAAATTTATTTTCCTTTGTGTCAAGAGTTCGCCGAGTGGCACATAGTTCTTTTTATGCTTGAAGGTCAACACGACGTTGACTCAATGCGGGACAACATGGCATAGGTGACGATGTTATCCAGCGATGCCATGGTCGTGTAGACAACGGGCGGTAGAGACAGCCATGTCTACGAGCTGCGATGGCGAAGTCGTGTCTGAGCTAGCCTTCAGGACCTACCAAAAAGAGATATAGCCCACTCTATATTGGTGCCTATATTATTAAAACTAGATAATTACCCGCGAGTTGCTGCAGATCATTTATTTACTTATTTTTGAAGGATTTTAGAAAACGAAAAAGAACATCATTGAAGTAAGTGCATGCTTTCCACACGCTGCTCTTGGGAACAATAACACCGTTTTTTCGGGGAACAATAACACCGGTTTGCACCAATTGAACTGTTAGATATTTTTAGATGCAAAACAAATGATCATTAAGAAAAATAAATAATCAAGGGGAGATGAAAAATGAGAATTTAGAGAGAAGCTTTTTTAAACAAAATATTTAGATGAGAGAACTGATATGACATCGTTTTTGCTACATGTGGCCGAGGTGTTGATGGAGTAGTATCGACCTGAGCTTGTCCAGATGGGCACGGTGGAGTTGAGCTTGTCAATCGAAATCACGGCCTTCTCTTACCTCAAACGTTATCCAAAAGGCAGAAGCTCAAAACACATGGCGGCCAATAGCAGAAAACTGGTAGACGACGAAGAGTGGTGGCAGAGCTTAGTGCAAGTCAAGGGGGTGGGGGCTGCCCTTCCCCAACTTTGTGCAAAACTGCAAGCACATACTTGTTCTTACTTCTGTTTTGAAGAACCAGTGCAAGCACATAATAGGAACAACTTCTCATAGACGTCCATTGGTTATTATCAATACACTTGTTTCTAGTGGAAATCGGGGAGATGAAGAGAGAGCGGAACATGCAGGTGTATAAAGCCAAGGGAAGAAACACCCTGCCCCCGCTGGGGCGACTCAGGCGGCGTCCAAACCCTAGCGCTGCCAGGCCCTTCCTCCCACCTTTCCCCCTCCCTTGCCGCCACCTGAGGTGACCGCCGGAAAGCCGTGCGGCTGCTAAGGACGGTGGCGGCGAGGATCTCGTCGCTCTGCTTCGCTGTGGAGTACTTCAGGACCGGGGCAGCGACCCTTCAGGTGAGGCGACGGCGCGCGCGGCAGGCGTCGTCGCGGGTTACTCTGGCCGTCGGCCGCGACCTCTTGGGAGGTTGGACCGTGGCGGGTGGAGGCTGCGGCATGGAGGCCCTCTCCCCGTCAGATCGAGGTTGTTTCCCCTTCTCTCTCTCTCTCTCCTCCCTGATTTCTGCTTTGCGACGGCTTGCTGCTCGCTCTAGAATGCGGAGGGAGCTGGTGTGTGGCTCGAGACAGGGGAAACCCTAGGTTGGCTAGCCCGGCCCAGCGGCGGCGGCGCCTGCGGGCGCTATTCTTCCTCCTTGGAGGCGTGGCTGAGGTCCCCTATCTCCACCCCGACCAACCTCCCGGGTGAAAGCCCAAAATCTCTCAGATTGGGCGGCATCGACGTGCTGCACGCCGTATCCTCCTTGGAGGCGTCACTTGGGGAGTGCGATGCTCGGTGAGGTTGAAGGCGAAAACTTTGGTCTCGTGCAGTTGCTCCCGGTGGCTTTCCTGCTTCTCTCTGGTCGTCCTTAGGCCACGGCGGTTTGGCCGGTGTGGTGTGCTCCCCCTTCTTAGTGTTCGTGTTCTAGGGTTGCCTCGGAGCTCAAGTTCAGCACTTCCCCAGTGTCGAGGGTACTCCTCGCCAATGCCCTCCGATAGGGGCTTAGGGTTGATGGAATCCTGTAGGCTGACACGAGACATCGGTTCACATACAAGCGGGGAGAGCGATTTACCCAGGTTCGGGGCCCTCGATGAGGTAAAACCCTTACGTACGTCCTGCCTGTCTGTTCTTTGATTATGATGACAATGGGTTACAATGGGGTGCCGAATACTTCGGCTGAGATCTAGTCGAGATTGCTATTGCTAGGGTTACCTAGCTCTAAGCTTCTCCGGGCTAAGATTGTTCGTGTCCTTCGGCAGCCCCTCTCCTGGCCTTTATATAGGAGGCCAGGTCTCAAGGGTCCTAACCGAGTACGACTAGGTTTACAGTAGTTTAGTTCCAATCTTTTCTTGTTTGTTCGCTTCCTTGTCTCGCCCGTCAAGGAATCTTCTGGTGCGCCGACCTAGTGGCCCATCTCGCCTTCAGGTATCTTCATGGGCCTCCAATTTGTCAATACCGGATAGGGCAATACTAGTTACCCGAAGGGTAATGCCCACGTCAGTAGCCCCCGAGTGTCTAGCCGAAAATAATTCGGGTAGAGACTAATGCATGTCTTCTCATGATATTCTTCTCCTTCATTGTTCTTGTTCATCTTGATTATGCTTCATCTTCTTTTTATCGGGTGCGCGTCAGCGCTCCCGATGGGAGTAGCCCCCGAGTCTAGGTACGGATGCTTGCAATCCGTGCGTAGACTCAAGTTGTACTACTCGAATACTTTTCTCTGCCGAGTTTTGTCGCAGGTCTTCATGGGTCATCCGATACATTTTCTTTACGCAAAGGATAATGAATAACGTGCCTAACTTTTGTTGGTTAACTGCCGATGGCAAAACAACGTTACCCTACACAGAATCAAGTCCCCGGGCATGATCCTGGAGTGCAAAAAACTTTCAACGGGTGTGCACCACGTCCTCCCGATGGGAGTAAATGTCGAGTCTGGATAGAGACTCAAACCTTATCCCTTTGACTGCTTATTCTGTCGAGTCTTCTTTTATCGAGTGCGCGTCAGCGCTCCCGATGGGAGTAGCCCCCGAGTCCAGGTTCGGATGCTTGCAATCCGTGCGTGGACTCAAGTCTTTTACCCAACAACTTTTCATATTTCCTTCGAGTGCTTATAGTTTTTTTTATGACGTCATGGTTGTGGGCCGATTGACGGGATTTGACTTGACGTGTAACTGTTGTGGGCCAATTGATAGGACTTGACCTGACGGGCCCACCCTAGCTCTGCGCAGGCAGTTTTTAGGTCTTGACTAGTGCACGCGCGGCGATCGAGGCGTCTCCTCAATTTTCGCGCGACGTGGGAATAATGGGCCGTCGGTTCCACTCCTTCAAGCGCCACGTGTACGGCCGGATCTGCTCCTCCCCCACGATGTATTGTGGAGTTATGGCCACGTCGGGGCTCAAATGCTTATGGAATAAATAGGAGGCCCCCTTTCTTTTTACCTTTTACCCCGTTCATCGCTCATCTTCTCCTTCAAGCCTCCTGTTCTTCCTCCTCTCCATCGAAGCTTCGTTCACCATGGGCAAAAAGAAGAGTGGCAAGCACATCGGAGGCGGCCAAAGTTAGCCGTGACTCGGAACGCCTCGCCATTACCAACCGCGACATCAACAAACTTCGCGCCCTCGGCTTCATCTCCGCATCTGAGGATGACATCCGTCTCCCAGGTTCGGTTTCTCGCCCAAGTCCCCCAAAGGGCTTCACCGTCATGTTTGTCGCTTTTCTGTTCCGTGGCCTCTCTCTTCCGACGCACGAGTTCCTTCGTTCCCTTCTTTTCTTCTACGGGATTCAGCTCTGGCAGCTGACCGCAAATTCCATCCTCCACCTTTCCATTTTTATCACCATCTGTGAAGCCTTCCTCGGCATTGAGCCCCACTGGGGCATTTGGAGGAAGATCTTCTATGTGAAGCGTCATAATGATAGCAACGGCCCCCCCCCCCCCGTTGTCGGTGGCGTTGGCTTCGTTGTCAGGAAGGAGGTCGACTACTTCGATTATCCGATGAAGGAATCCGTCCAGGGCTGGCGCAACAAGTGGTTCTACCTTCGGGACCCTGCCGTCTCCGGGCGGCGTTCAAATCTCCCTCTTTTTGACGATGTCTTGGTGGCTCACCGTAAGAAGTCTTGGAACAACGCCCTTTCTCCCGAAGAAAAGGCGACAGCTCGATGAGCTATTCAAGCAAATTGTCACTTTGAAGAATTCAGGAGGCATGACGATGTGCGGTACCGAAGTAGTTTCGTTGTTCCTACAACGTCGAGTGCAGCCGCCGATGTCTCGCCCTCACCACCGTAGCTTTTCACCGGCAAAAACGACAAGTCGAGGGTCAACTCTGCCGACCTATCGGCAGGATGAGCTCCAGAACGAAGTTCGTCGCCTAACATGCCTCAGCACCAAGGACACCATTGTCTTGACATCGGCGCGCCCTCCTTATGATTTCAAGCATCTTCCGTCCGAGGTAACTTTATCGTTCTTCGTTTACTGTCATTACTTCTTCTTTCTGTTTGTGCCTTACACGTTTTCTATCCTTCCGCGTGTTCCCGCTCGTCGCCCAATGTTATCCTCCCTCACCCGAGAGCGGAGTGGTATTAGAGGATGACGATTCCGAGGGAACCGAGGATGCTCGCGACGCCCTTGAGGACAGCGATGTCCAAGAGGAGGAAACCGCCGAAGATGACGCCTTTCTCAAGAGCAGACGTCGCAAGCAGGTACATGATTATCTTATCACTTCGGCTGAATCAAGTCCTAAAGGAGGAGATAATGATGCCGACGAAGCTGCTTCGCCTCCTCCTGTTAAGAAGGGTTCAACAAGTTTCTTCGTGGACGAAGATGATTTGGACCTGTGAGCATTTATACTCTTGTTACTTTTTTTTCCTTGTCACCTTGTATGCTAACTGCATGCTGTGCTTAAACAGCTCTGCCGATGATGATGACGATGTTCCTCTCGCAAAGAGGGCTAAACTAGCTTCTGAGAGAGCAGCATCGGCTAAGGAATCGAACCCTTCTCCTGCCAAGTCGACACCTCCATCCCGAACGGGTGTAGAGAAGGTCCCATTATCGAGAGTTATTCCTCCTGATGATGCTCCTACCCCGCCGGCTGGCCGCGATCACGTAAGTACTTAATCTGTCTGGCTTTACTGAATTTCCATCACCTGACTCCTCATGATTTTTCCTGACTGCAGCCAATTTACGCTACAGTCGATGTTGTGGCGGACTTTGCTGAACAATTTACTCGCCTAGAGGCCGAAAATGCCCAACTTCGGAAGGCTGTCAAGTCTTCGGCTGATCAAGCGGTCGAAGCCAACAGGATCGCTGCCGATGCCAAGAGTGAGAACGCCTTGTTGAAGGAGGAGGTAAAGAGGCTGAATCGTCAGATGAAGGATGATCAAGATGCCAGGCGTGCAGCGGCGGCTGCAATTGACGAGAAGGAAGGTGTCCTCCGCGAATCCATCAAGGATTTACTGGGTAAAAATCCTTATGGTGTTCCGCTCCTTTCTTGATGCTTTCTCCATTGATTACTGATACATCTCTTTTTCAGAGGCCACCAATTTAACCGTCGACCGACGCCATCGACTTCGGGAGGATTCCACGACTCGACGCTTTGTCACTTGCCGCTGAGTCAAACGTCCGTATTCTCGAGGTTACCGCGTAAGTCCAAGGGAGCTCTGTCGAAGTTATACTCGATGATCTTCCCAAAGGCGAAGCTGGACAAAACTCTCGACGAAATGGCGGAAGCTTTCCTTGTCGATCCTTCTGAGCCTGTAGAGGTACTGAAACGTCGCAGCCGCTTGATGGGTGCAGTTCTTACTTTCCAATTGCTTATGGGCCACGGGATGGGGTCGGAATTGGAAGAGTTCTCTAAGGCGCTGCCTACTGATGATGAAAATCATTTAGTCAACCTTGAGCCTTACAAGAGATCGGCAATAACTTGCGCCAACCGGCTTCTGAAGTTGGTGGATGAAGCACAAGCCGAGCCTATCCCTGAGTCAGCCCCCGGTTCAACGTCGGCGAATCCTTGAACCATTATTTGATTTGTTGTACATAAGATTATCACAACTCTTTTTAAACTCGGCTCTGTTGCCAAACATCCTTTTGCCTGTATGATGTGCACTCAATACTCCCGATGGGAGTTTTTATATTAATGCTTGGTCTGAACTGAGGACGTACTGCAGATTCCTTCATCTTCTTCCCGTGACGAGCTTTTTTCGAATTCTTCGGGAAATGACGAGTCAGGCCTTGTTCGTCAGTTACGTGACCAGGTGTCTGATACGTCTCCGACGTATCGATAATTTCTTATGTTCCATGCCACATTATTGATGTTATCTACATGTTTTATGCACACTTTATGTCATATTCGTGCATTTTCTGGAACTAACCTATTAACAAGATGCCGAAGTGCCGCTTGTCGTTTTGCCGTTTTTGGTTTCGTAAATCCTAGTAACGAAATATTCTCGGAATTGGACGAAATCAACGCCCGTGGTCCTATTTTGCCACGAAGCTTCCAGAAGACCGAAGAGGAGACGAAGTGGGGCCACGAGGTGGCCACACCCTAGGGCGGCGCGCCCCCCCCCCTTGGCCGCGCGGCCCTGTGGTGTGGGCCCCTTGTGCCGCCTCTTGACCTGCCCTTCCGCCTACAAATAGCCTCCGTCGCGAAACCCCCAGTACCGAGAGCCACGATACGGAAAACCTTACTGAGACGCCGCCGCCACCGATCCCATCTCGGGGGATCCAGGAGATCGCCTCCGGCACCCTGCCGGAGAGGGGATTCATCTCCCGGAGGACTCTACGCTGCCATGGTCGCCTCCGGAGTGATGTGTGAGTAGTCTACCCCTGGACTATGGGTCCATAGCAGTAGCTAGATGGTTGTCTTCTCCCCATTGTGCTTCATTGTCGGATCTTGTGAGCTGCCTAATCATCTATCTGTAATTCTATATGTTGCGTTTGTTGGGATCCGATGAATAGAGAATACTTGTTATGCTGATTATCAAAGTTATGTCTATGTGTTTTTTATGATCTTGCATGCTCTCCGTTACTAGTAGATGCTCTGGCCAAGTAGATGCTTGTAACTCCAAGAGGGAGTATTTATGCTCGATAGTGGGTTCATGCCTCCATTGATATCTCGGGACGATGATGTAAAGTTCTAAGGTTGTGGATGTGCTCGTTACCACTAGGGATAAAACATTGGTGCTATGTTCAAGGATGTAGTTACCGATTATATTACGCGCAATACTTAATGCAATTGTCTCGTTGTTAGCAACTTAATATCGGAGGGGTTCGGATGATAACCTCGAAGGTGGACTTTTTAGGCATAGATGCATGCTCGGATGGCGGTCTATGTACTTTGTCGTAATGCCCAATTAAATCTCACTATACTCATCATAATATGTATGTGCATGGTCATGCCCTCTTTATTTGTCAATTGCCCAACCGTAATTTGTTCACCCAACATGCCTGTTTATCTTATGGGAGAGACACCTCTAGTGAACTGTGGACCCCGGTCCAATTCTCTATACTCGAAATACAATCTACCGCAATACTCGTTCTACTCGTTCTCTGCAAACAATCATCTTCCACA
Source organism: Lolium rigidum (assembly GCF_022539505.1). NCBI lineage: Eukaryota > Viridiplantae > Streptophyta > Magnoliopsida > Poales > Poaceae > Lolium > Lolium rigidum. Next base: position 297,434,560 of record NC_061510.1, on the reverse strand, counting down.
CAATACGGTTAATCCTTTGTTACAGCAAGCCGGTGAGATTGACAACCTCATCGTTTCGTTGGGGCAAAGTACTTTGGTTGTGTTGTGCAGGTTCCACGTTGGCGCCGGAATCCCCGGTGTTGCGCCGCACTACATCCCGCCACCTTCAACCTTCAACGTGCTTCTTGGCTCCTCCCGGTTCGATAAACCTTGGTTTCTTTCCGAGGGAAAACTTGCTGCTGTGCGCATCATACCTTCCTCTTGGGGTTCCCAACGAACGTGTGAGTTACACGCCATCAAGCTCTTTTTCCGGCGCCGTTGTCGGGAGATCAAGACACGCCGCAAGGGGAGTCTCCACTTCCCAATCTCTTTACTTTGTTTTTGTCTTGCTTAGTTTTATTTACTACTTTGTTTGCTGCACTAAATCAAAATACAAAAAAAATTAGTTGCTAGTTTTACTTTATTTGCTATCTTGTTTGCTATATCAAAAACACAAAAAAAAAATAGTTACTTGCATTTACTTTATCTAGTTTGCTTTATTTACTACTGCTAAAATGAGTAATCCTGAAGTTGAAGTTCGTACGTTTAAGCAACAACGGGGAGAATGTTTAAGAGATGCTTAGTATAGAATTAGTGATGCCCATAATAGGTGCACTAAGAAACACTCCACTACTATCTTACTCAGGAATTTTTATGTTGGTATCTCTAGCTGGAATAGGTATGTTCTTGATAGTCTCGCAAAAGGTAACTTCCTAAGTACTCCTGCATTAGAAGCTAGTTGCATTATTGAGAGTCTATTTGGAATACCTCCTGTTGATGAAGTTAAAACTGAAATCTCTCTTGAAGATGTTATGAAAAAATTGGAAACCATAGAGAAAAATTTTCCAAGTATTGAAGCTAAATTGGAAATGTTACTTGATAAAACTGATGAACTTGATAAATCCTTAGGAGGAATTGATGAAAGAATTAGTGTCCTAGGAACTTGTGTTGTCCATGACGATCAAAGCAATAGGATTGACGAACTTGAAAAAGCTATGGGAACCTTGGGTTCAACATTTTCTTCTCTTAAATATAAGGAGAAAGCTTATGTGGGTAAGGAGCAAAAGTTTATGTATGTCTCTAAAGTGCCTAAACCAAAGAAGTATTATTATAGGCCTAAAATTGACAAATCCCTTAGTACCACCATGGATGGGGGAGCTCATAATAATGACACACCACCCTTTGATAATACTTGATACACACTTTCTGCGCCTAGCTGAAAGGCGTTAAAGAAAAGCGCTTATGGGAGACAACCCATGTTTTTACCTACAGTATTTTGTTTTTATTTTGTGTCTTGGAAGTTGTTTACTACTGTAGCAACCTATCCTTATCTTATTTTAGTGTTTTATTGTGCCAAGTAAAGTCTTTGATAGAAAAGTTCATACTAGATTTGGATTACTGCGCAGTTTCAGATTTCTTTGCTGTCACGAATTCCGACCTGCCTCTCTGTAGGTAGCTCAGAAAAATATGCCAATTTACGTGCGTGATCCTCAGATATGTACGCAACTTTCATTCAATTTTAGCATTTTCATTTGAGCAAGTCTGGTGCCTCGATAAAATTCGTCAATACGAACTGTTCTGTTTTGACAGATTCTGCCTTTTATTTCGCATTGCCTCTTTTGCTATGTTGGATGAATTTCTTTGATCCACTAATGTCCAGTAGCTTTATGCAATGTCCGGAAGTGTTAAGAATGATTGTGTCACCTCTGAACATGTTAATTTTTATTGTCGCTAACCCTCTAATGAGTTGTTCTAAGTTTGGTGTGGAGGAAGTTTTCAAGGATCAAGAGAGGAGTATGATGCAACATGATCAAGGAGAGTGAAAGCTCTAAGCTTGGGGATGCCCCGGTGGTTCACCCCTGCATATTCTAAGAAGACTCAAGCGTCTAAGCTTGGGGATGCCCAAGGCACCCCTTCTTCATCGACAACATTATCAGGTTCCTGAAACTATATTTTTATTCCATCACATCTTATGTGCTTTGCTTGGAGCGTCTGTTTGTTTTTGTTTTTGTTTTGTTTGAATAAAATGGATCCTAGCATTCACTTTATGGGAGAGAGACACGCTCCGCTGTAGCATATGGACAAGTATATCCTTAGTTTCTACTCATAGTATTCATGGCGAAGTTTCTTCTTCGTTAAATTGTTATATGGTTGGAATTGGAAAATGATACATGTAGTAATTTGCTATAATGTCTTGGGTAATGTGATACTTGGCAATTGTTGTGCTCATGTTTAAGCTCTTGCATCATATGCTTTATACCCATTAATGAAGAAATACATTGCGCATGCTAAAATTTGGTTTGCATATTTGGTTTCTCTAAGGTCTAGATAATTTCTAGTATTGAGTTTGAACAACAAGGAAGACGGTGTAGAGTCTTATAATGTTTACAATATGTTTTTTAAGTGAGTTTTGCTGCGCCGTTTATCCTTGTGTTTGTTTCAAATAAGCCTTGCTAGCCTAAACCTTGTATCGAGAGGGAATACTTCTCATGCATCCAAAATACTTGAGCCAACCACTATGCCATTTGTGTCCACCATACCTACCTACTACATGGTATTTTCCGCCATTCCAAAGTAAATTGCTTGAGTGCTACCTTTAAAATTCCATCATTCACCTTTGCAATATATAGCTCATGGGACAAATAGCTTAAAAACTATTGTGGTATTGAATATGTACTTATGCACTTTATCTCTTATTAAGTTGCTTGTTGTGCGATAACCATGTTCATCGGGGACGCCATCAACTACTCTTTGTTGAATTTCATGTGAGTTGCTATGCATGTTCGTCTTGTCTGAAGTAAGAGCGATCTACCACCTTATGGTTAAGCATGCATATTGTTAGAGAAGAACATTGGGCCGCTAACTAAAACCATGATCCATGGTGGAAGTTTCAGTTTTGGACAAATATCCTCAATCTCATATGAGAAAATTATTAATTGCTGTTACATGCTTATGCATAAAAGAGGAGTCCATTATCTGTTGTCTATGTTGTCCCGGTATGGATGTCTAAGTTGAGAATAATCAATAGCGAGAAATCCAATGCGAGCTTTCTCCTTAGACCTTTGTACGAGCGGCATAGAGGTACCCCTTTGTGACACTTGGTTAAAACATGTGCATTGTGATGATCCGGTAGTCCAAGCTAATTAGGACAAGGTGCGGGCACTATTAGTATACTATGCATGAGGCTTGCAACTTGTAAGATATAATTTACATGATACATATGCTTTATTACTACCGTTGACAAAATTGTTTCATGTTTTCAAAATCAAAGCTCTAGCACAAATATAGCAATCGATGCTTTTCCTCTATGAGGACCATTCTTTTACTTTCATTGTTGAGTCGAGTTCACCTATTTCCCTCCACCTCAAGAAGCAAACACTTGTGTGAACTGTGCATTGATTCCTACATATTTGCTTATTGCACTTATTATATTACTCTATGTTGACAATATCCATGAGATATACATGTTATAAGTTGAAAGCAACCGCCGAAACTTAATCTTATTTTGTGTTGCTTCAATTACCTTTACTTTGAATTATTGCTTTATGATACGTCTCCAACGTATCGATAATTTCTTGTGTTCCATGCCACATTATTGATGTTATCTACATGTTTTATGCACACTTTATATCATATTCGTGCATTTTCTGGAACTAACCTATTAACAAGATGCCGAAGTGCCGATTCTTTGTTTTACTGCTGTTTTTGGTTTCAGAAATCCTAGTAAAGAAATATTCTCGGAATTGGACGAAATAAAAGCCCAGAGGCCTATTTTCTCACGAAGCTTCCAGAAGACCGAAGACGAGACGAAGAGGGGCCACGGGGTGGCCAAACCCTAGGGCGGCGCGGCCCCCCCTTGGCCGCGCCGGCCTGTGGTGTGGGCCCCCCGTGCCGCCTCTTGACTTGCCCTTCCGCCTACAAATAGCCTCCGTGACGAAACCCCCAGTGCCGAGAGCCACGATACGGAAAACATTGCGAGACGCCGTCGCCGCCGATCCCATCTCGGGGGATCCCGGAGATCGCCTCCGGCACCCTGCCGGAGAGGGGAATCATCTCCCGGAGGACTCTACACCGCCATGGTCGCCTCCGGAGTGATGAGTGAGTAGTCTACCCCTGGACTATGGGTCCATAGCGGTAGCTAGATGGTTGTCTTCTCCCCATTGTGCTATCATTGTCGGATCTTGTGAGCTGCCTATCATGATCAAGATCATCTATATGTAATTCTATATGTTGCGTTTGTTGGGATCCGATGAATAGAGAATACTTGTTATGTTGATTATCAAAGTTATGCTTATGTGTTGTTTATGATCTTGCATGCTCTCCGTTATTAGTAGATGCTCTGGCCAAGTAGATGCTTTTAACTCCAAGAGGGAGTACTTATGCTCGATAGTGGGTTCATGCTGCATTGACACACGGGACGAGTGACGAAAAGTTCTAAGGTTGTGTTGTGCTTGTTGCCACTAGGGATAAAACATTGATGCTATGTCTAAGGATGTAGTTGTTGATTACATTACGCACCATACTTAATGCAATTGTCACGTTGCTTGCAACTTAATGCTGGAGGGGTTCGGATGATAACTTTGAAGGTGGACTTTTTAGGCATAGATGCGGTTGGATGGCGGTCTATGTACTTTGTCGTAATGCCCAATTAAATCTCACTATACTCATCATGATATGTATGTGCATTGTCATGCTCTCTTTATTTGTCAATTGCCCAAGCTGTAATTTGTTCACCCAACATGCTGTTCGTCTTATGGGAGAGACACCTCTAGTGAGCTGTGGACCCCGGTCCAATTCTCTTTACTTGAAATACAATCTACTGCAATACTTGTTTCTACTTGTTTTCTCTGCAAACAATCATCTTCCACACAATACGGTTAATCCTTTGTTACAGCAAGCCGGTGAGATTGACAACCTCATCTGTTTCGTTGGGGCAAAGTAGTTTGGTTGTGTTGTGCAGGTTCCACGTTGGCGCCGGAATCTACGGTGTTGCGCCGCACTACATCCCGCCGCCATCAACCTTCAACGTGCTTCTTGGCTCCTCCTGGTTCGATAAACCTTGGTTTCTTTACGAGGAAAACTTGCTCGCTGTGCTCATCATACCTTCCTCTTGGGGTTGCCCAACGAACGTGTGAAATACACGCCATCAAGCATATTTTACGGCGCCGTTGCCGGGGAGATCAAGACACGCTTGCAAGGGGAGTCTCCACTTCTCAATCTCTTTACTTTGTTTTTGTCTTGCTTTATTTTATTTACTACTTTGTTTGCTGCACTAAATCAAAATACAAAAAAATTAGTTGCTAGTTTTACTTTATTTGCTATCTTGTTTGCTATATCGAAAACACAAAAAAATTAGTTTACTTGCATTTACTTTATCTAGTTTGCTTTATTTACTATTGCTAAAATGGCCAACGCTGAAAATACTAAGTTGTGTGACTTCACAACCACAAATAATAATGATTTCTTATGCACACCTATTGCTCCACCTGCTACTACGGCAGAATTCTTTGAAATTAAACACTGCTTTCTTGAATCTTGTCATGAACAATCAATTTTCTAGGTGTTAGTTACGATGATGCTTGCTGCCCATCTTAATAATTTTGTTGAACTATGCGAAATGCAAAAATATAAAGATGTAGATGGTGATATTATTAAACTAAAATTGTTCCCTTTCTCATTAAGAGGAAGAGCTAAAGATTGGTTGCTATCTCTTGCCTAAGAATAGTATTGATTCATGGACTAAATGCAAGGATGCTTTTATTGGTAGATATTATCCCCATGCTAAAATTATATCTTTGAGGAGTAGCATAATGAATTTTAAACAATTAGATACTGAACATGTTGCTCAAGCTTGGGAAAGAATGAAATCTCTGGTTAAAAATTGCCCAACCCATGGAGTGACTACTTGGATGATCATCCAAACCTTCTATGCGAGGACTAAATTTTTCTTCGCGGAATTTATTGGATTCAGCTGCTTTGGAGGTACCTTTATGTCCATCACTCTTGGTGAAGCAACAAAGCTTCTTGATAATATGATGATCAACTACTACTGAATGGCACACGGAAAGAGCTCCACAAGGTAAGAAGGTAAATTCTGTCGAAGAATCCTCCTCCTTGAGTGATAAGATTGATGCTGATTATGTCTATGCTTGCGAATGATAGGACTAATGTTGATCCTAATAATGTTCCATTAGCTTCATTGGTTGCACAAGAAGAACATGTTGATGTAAACTTCATTAAAAATAATAATTTCAACAACAATGCTTACCGGAACAATTCTAGTAATAACTATAGGCCATATCCTTATAATAATGGCAACGGCTATGGTAATTCTTATGGAAATTCTTACAACAATAATAGGAATTCACCCCCTGGACTTGAAGCCATGCTTAAAGAATTTATTGGTACACAAGCTGCTTTTAACAAATCCGTTGAAGAAAAGCTCAGGAAAATTGATATACTTGCTTCTAAAGTCGATAGTCTTGCCTCTGATGTTGATCTTTTGAAATCGAAAG
>NC_061510.1:297393358-297427927 GCF_022539505.1 Lolium rigidum | reverse complement strand
TGTTGCGTTTGTTGGGATCCGATGAATAGAGAATACTTGTTATGTTGATTATCAAAGTTATGCTTATGTGTTGTTTATGATCTTGCATGCTCTCCGTTATTAGTAGATGCTCCGGCCAAGTAGATGCTTTTAACTCCAAGAGGGAGTACTTATGCTCGATAGTGGGTTCATGCCCGCATTGACACACGGGACAGTGACGAAAGTTCTAAGGTTGTGTTGTGCTCGTTGCCACTAGGGATAAAACATTGATGCTATGTCTAAGGATGTAGTTGTTGATTACATTACGCACCATACTTAATGCAATTGTCTGTTGCTTTGCAACTTAATACCGGAGGGGTTCGGATGATAACCCGAAGGTGGACTTTTTAGGCATAGATGCGGTTGGATGGCGGTCTATGTACTTTGTCGTAATGCCCAATTAAATCTCACTATACTCATCATGATATGTATGTGCATTGTCATGCTCTCTTTATTTGTCAATTGCCCAACTGTAATTTGTTCACCCAACATGCTGTTCGTCTTATGGGAGAGACACCTCTAGTGAGCTGTGGACCCCGGTCCAATTCTCTTTACTGAAATACAATCTCATCGCAATACTTGTTTTTACTTGTTTTCTCTCGCAAACAATCATCTTCCACACAATACGGTTAATCCTTTGTTACAGACAAGCCAGGTGAGATTGACAACCTCACTGTTTCGTTGGGGCAAAGTACTTTGGTTGTGTTGTGCAGGTTCCACGTTGGCGCCGGAATCTACGGTGTTGCGCCGCACTACATCCCGCCGCCATCAACCTTCAACGTGCTTCTTGGCTCCTCCTGGTTCGATAAACCTTGGTTTCTTTCGAGGGAAAACTTGCTGCTGTGCTCATCATACCTTCCTCTTGGGGTTGCCCAACGAACGTGTGAAATACACGCCATCAAGCACATTTTCACGGCGCCGTTGCCGGGGAGATCAAGACACGCTGCAAGGGGAGTCTCCACTTCTCAATCTCTTTACTTTGTTTTTGTCTTGCTTTATTTTATTTACTACTTTGTTTGCTGCACTAAATCAAAATACAAAAAAATTAGTTGCTAGTTTTACTTTATTTGCTATCTTGTTTGCTATATCGAAAACACAAAAAAATTAGTTTACTTGCATTTACTTTACTTATTTCATCATGTTTCCTCCTAAGTTTGTTCTTAAAGATGTACCGGTAGGCCGAGGGTCTATCCTTGGGAAAGACAATATAGAAGATTTTTTCACTCATATTAGTACGGTCGAAGATTTTGAAGATAGACACTTGGTAGAACTTGCCCCCACTTATGAAATTGCTGTTGCTTCTTTAGTACACGCGTTAGAAGCCAGATTTGTTAATCTTAATCCTGTGATTCAGCATATGTTTCTTACACTCGGTAATATGGAAGAAGGAGAAAAGAAAGATTTTGTATTAGAAACCCTTCTTAAAGAATTTGGAGGAATAGCGAGAGAAGCTAGAAAAGTCTTCACTAAATATAATATGCTAGGCTCTTATACCAACTTTGCTAGTACCCTTGAGAAGATGGAAAAGGATAGACAAAAGTACACTAATGAAGTTAATTATGAGGGGGATATTAAAACATCAATACCTTGCAAGCTCTTGGGAATGTGTGAGGCACTAGAAAAGAATTTTGATTGGATTGTTCCTGAAGATTTGTTTGATGAGAGTAGCAAACCCAAAACTAATGAAAAGGGGGCCTCTGAAACTCACATAGAAAAGATAGTATGCATAGTTGAGAAAACTCCACACCCCGTTGTAGAAGTACCACCCTTCGATAATACTTGATATACACTTTCTGCGCCTAGCTGAAAGGCGTTAAAGAAAAGCGCTTATGGGAGACAACCCATGTTTTTACCTACAGTATTTTGTTTTTATTTTGTGTCTTGGAAGTTGTTTACTACTGTAGCAACCTCTCCTTATGTTAGTTTTGAGTTTTGTTGTGCCAAGTTAAGCCGTTGATAGAAAAGTAAGTACTAGATTTGGATTACTGCGCAGTTCCAGATTTCTTTGCTGTCACGAATCTGGGTCTATCTCCCTGTAGGTAGCTCAGAAAATTACGCCAATTTACGAGCATGATCCTCAGATATGTACGCAACTTTCATTCAATTTGAGCATTTTCGTTTGAGCAAGTCTGGTGCCATTTTAAAATTCGTCAATACGAACTGTTCTGTTTTGACAGATTCTGCCTTTTATTTCGCATTGCCTCTTTCGCTATGTTGGATGAATTTCTTTGATCCACTAATGTACAGTAGCATTATGCAATGTCCAGAAGTGTTAAGAATGATTGTGTCACCTCTGAATATGTCAATTTATATTGTGCACTAACCCTCTAATGAGTTGTTTCGAGTTTGGTGTGGAGGAAGTTTTCAAGGATCAAGAGAGGAGTATGATGCAACATGATCAAGGAGAGTGAAAGCTCTAAGCTTGGGGATGCACCCGGTGGTTCACCCCTGCATATATCAAGAAGACTCAAGCGTCTAAGCTTGGGGATGCCCAAGGCATCCCCTTCTTCATCGACAAATTATCAGGTTCCTCCCCTGAAACTACATTTTTATTCGGCCACATCTTATGTGCTTTTTCTTGGAGCGTCGGTTTGTTTTTGTTTTTTGTTTTGTTTGAATAAAATGGATCCTAGAATTCACTTTATGGGAGAGATACACGATCCGCTGTAGCATATGGACAAATATGTCCTTGGTTTCTACTCATAGTATTCATGGCGAAGTTTCTCCTTCGTTAAATTGTTATATGGTTGGAATTGGAAAATGATACATGTAGTAATTGCTATAAATGTCTTGGGTAATGTGATACTTGGCAATTGTTGTGCTCATGTTTAAGCTCTTGCATCATATGCTTTGCACCCATTAATGAAGAAATACATAGAGCATGCTAAAATTTGGTTTGCATATTTGGTTTCTCTAAGGTCTAGATAATTTCTAGTTTTGAGTTTGAACAACAAGGAAGACGGTGTAGAGTCTTATAATGTTTTCAATATGTCTTTTATGTGAGTTTTGCTGCACCGGTTCATCCTTGTGTTTGTTTCAAATAAGCCTTGCTAGCCTAAACCTTGTATCGAGAGGGAATACTTCTCATGCATCCAAAATACTTGAGCCAACCACTATGCCATTTGTGTCCACCATACCTACCTATACTACATGGTATTTTCCCGCCATTCCAAAGTAAATTGCTTGAGTGCTACCTTTAAAATTCCATCATTCACCTTTGCAATATATAGCTCATGGGACAAATAGCTTAAAAACTATTGTGGTATTGAATATGTAATTATGCACTTTATCTCTTATTAAGTTGCTTGTTGTGCGATAACCATGTTTACTTGGGGAACGCCATCAACTCTTTGTTGAATATCATGTGAGTTGCTATGCATGTTTGTCTTGTCCGAAGTAAGGGCGGTTTTCACATCAAATGGTTTGAGTATGCATATTGTTAGAGAAGAACATTGGGCCGCTAACTAAAGCCATGAATCATGGTGGAAGTTTCAGTTTGGACATAAAACCTCAATCTCTTATGAGAATATTAATTGTTGTTGAATGCTTAAGCATTAAAAGAGGAGTCCATTATCTATTGTCTATGTTGTCCCGGTATGGGTGTCTAAGTTGAAGAATGATCAAAAGCGAGAAATCCAATGCGAACTTTCTCCTTAGACCCTTGTACGGGCGGCATAGAGGTACCCCTTTGTGACACTTGGTTGAAACATATGTTATGCAATGATGATCAGTGTTAACCCAAGCTAATTAGGACAAGGTGCGAACACTATTGGTACACTATGCATGAGGCTTGCAACTTATAAGATATAATTTACATGATGCATATGCTTTATTACTACCGTTGACAAAATTGTTTCATGTTTTCAAAATCAAAGCTCTAGCACAAATATAGCAATCGATGCTTTTCCTCTATGAGGACCATTCTTTTACTTTCAATGTTGAGTCAGTTCACCTATTTCTCTCCACCTCAAGAAGCAAACACTTGTGTGAATTGTGCATTGATTCCTACATATTTGCCTATTGCACTTATTATATTACTCTATGTTGACAATATCCATGAGATATATATGTTACAAGTTGAAAGCAACCGCTGAAACTTAATCTTCTTTTGTGTTGCTTCAATACCTTTACTTTGAATTATTGCTTTATGAGTTAACTCTTATGCAAGACTTATTGATGCTTGTCTTGAAGTGCTATTCATGAAAAGTCTTTGCTTTATGATTCACTTGTTTACTCATGTCATACACATTGTTTTGATCGCTGCATTCACTACATATGCTTTACAAATAGTATGATCAAGATTATGATGGCATGTCACTCGAGAAATTATCTTTGTTATCGTTTTACCTGCTCGGGACGAGCAGAACTAAGCTTGGGGATGCTGATACGTCTCCAACGTATCGATAATTTCTTGTGTTCCATGCCACATTATTGATGTTATCTACATGTTTTATGCACACTTTATGTCATATTCGTGCATTTTCTGGAACTAACCTATTAACAAGATGCCGAAGTGCCGATTCTGTTGTTTTACGCTGTTTTTGGTTTCAGAAATCCTAGTAAAGAAATATTCTCGGAATTGGACGAAATAAAAGCCCGGAGGCCTATTTTCTCACGAAGCTTCCGGAAGACCGAAGACGAGACGAAGAGGGGCCACGAGGGGGCCACACCCTAGGGCGGCGCGGCCCCCCCCGGCCGCGCGGCCTCGTGGTGTGGGGCCCTCGTGCCGCCTCTTGACCTACCCTTCCGCCTACTTAAAGCCTCCGTGACGAAACCCCCGGTCACCGAGAGCCACGATACGGAAAACCTTCCAGAGACGCCGTCACCGCCGATCCCATCTCGGGGGATCCTGGAGATCGCCTCCGGCACCCTGCCGGAGAGGGGAATCATCCCCCGGAGGACTCTACACCGCCATGGTCGCCTCCGGAGTGATGAGTGAGTAGTCTACCCCTGGACTATGGGTCCATAGCAGTAGCTAGATGGTTGTCTTCTCCCCATTGTGCTATCATTGTCGGATCTTGTGAGCTGCCTATCATGATCAAGATCATCTATATGTAATTCTATATGTTGCGTTTGTTGGGACCCGATGAATAGAGAATACTTGTTATGTTGATTATCAAAGTTATGCTTATGTGTTGTTTATGATCTTGCATGCTCTCCGTTATTAGTAGATGCTCTGGCCAAGTAGATGCTTTTAACTCCAAGAGGGAGTACTTATGCTCGATAGTGGGTTCATGCCCGCATTGACACTCGGGACGATGATGAGAAAGTTCTAAGGTTGTGTTGTGCTCGTTGCCACTAGGGATAAAACATTGATGCTATGTCTAAGGATGTAGTTGTTGATTACATTACGCACCATACTTAATGCAATTGTGCGTTGCTTTGCAACTTAATACTGGGGGGGGTTCGGATGATACCTGAAGGTGGACTTTTTAGGCATAGATGCAGTTGGATGGCGGTCTATGTACTTTGTCGTAATGCCCAATTAAATCTCACTATACTCATCATGATATGTATGTGCATTGTCATTCTGTCTTTATTTGTCAATTGCCCAACTGTAATTTGTTCACCCAACATGCTGTTCGTCTTATGGGAGAGACACCTCTAGTGAACTGTGGACCCCGGTCCAATTCTCTTTACTGAAATACAATCTATCGCAATACTTGTTTTTACTCGTTTTGTCCGCAAACAATCATCTTCCACACAATACGGTTAATCCTTTGTTACGAGCAAGCCGGTGAGATTGACAACCTCACTCTGTTTCGTTGGGGCAAAGTACTTTGGTTGTGTTGTGCGGGTTCCACGTTGGCGCCGGAATCTCCGGTGTTGCGCCGCACTACATCCCGCCGCCATCAACCTTCAACGTGCTTCTTGGCTCCTCCTGGTTCGATAAACCTTGGTTTCTTTCTGAGGGAAAACTTGCTGCTGTGCTCATCATACCTTCCTCTTGGGGTTGCCCAACGAACGTGTGAAATACACGCCATCAATCACCAGCGATTCCGCTAGGTTCGATCCGGCAGATGCTGTCTCCAGCGAGATCTTGTAGTTTCCCACCACAGTTAGAGGTCCACGAGGTGCCGGCATCTTCATCTTGAGATACGCCGCGTGGGTCGAGGCCATGAAGGCCGCCAGCGCCGGTCTCCCCAGCAAAGCATGGTACAGACTATCTAAGTCCACCACCTCAAACTCCAGGTTCTCAACCCGGCAATTGTCACGTCCTCCAAACGACACATCCACCCGGACTTTTCCAATCGGTGCGCAGGACAAACCCGGAACGATTCCATGGAAAGTCGTGTGCGTTGGCTGAAGCATGTTTTCTGTTATGCCCAGGGTGTGCATAGTGTGCTTGTACATGATGTTGATGCTGCTGCCATTGTCTATCAGCACCTTGCTGAACTTCACTCGAGTTTGCGGCCCTTTCATGATTGGGTCCACCACGAGAGCATAGCCACCCGGGTTCGGCATGATTTTAGGATGATCTCGGTATGACCATGAGAGTTCCTGCTCTGACCACGGCATGTATTTTGGCACTGCCGGCATCACCGCGTTCACCTCCATGGAACGACGGCGCAGGCTTTGCTTGTCTGTCGGCTCAGTGACAAAGACAACACAGCACACATGTGGGTCTTCGTAAACATTCCGGCCTAAAGGTGTCGGTGGAGGTGGCTGGTTATCATCTTGTTCCACCCGGTTAACTTGCTGGTACTGCTGCCGGTTTGGCGGCACCGGTAAGGCATTTGCCCCGGTAAGTGGGGGTGGCGGCGGTAGCTGTTGCTGCCGCGGCATGTCTTGTGGTGGCTGTGCATCTTTTACCGTTCCCTTTTGCATCAAATACTTGGTCCAGGTACAATCCTTCGTCAGATGGTTTGACGGGTGTGCCGGATTCGGTGTGTGCCACCGGCATGGTTGGTCCATGGCAGCTTCCATGGTGTATTTTGCGGGTTCTTGCCAGTTTCTTTTCTGAACCCAGGGTTTCTTTTCCACCCACTGTTTCTTTGGACCAGCCCATGGCTGTGATCCGGTTCTTTGCCTCTGGCTGCCGCTGGCATCAGAGTTTTCTGCCGCACGCTGCCTACTTGCTGCGGGCCATACCTTCGATCCGGGAAATCCTCTCTTCTTTTGTTATTCCGGTTATCCCGGTGTTGCTCTTGGCGTAGCTGTTCCGGTTCAGGTTGCACCGCCGGCTGCGTTGGGTCTCCCAACGCATAGCTATCCGCCACACGTATCATCTCTGCCAACGTTGTCGGCATGTTCCGCTGCAGCTTTTGCCACAACGGCGAACCTCTTCTGCACCCACTGCTAAACCAAGCAATGGCCTGTGCCTCGATTACCCCTTCACAGGAGTTCCTTGTGGTGTTCCACCGGGCCAGATAATCCCGGTGCTGTTTCGTTCGGGCGCTGCACACACAGAGCAAGTTGCTGCAGCCTGTTTGGCCTTTGATAGGTGCTGCTGAAATTGCTCACAAAAGCCTCCTCAAAATCCAGCCAGCCATTTATGCTTCCTGCCGGCAAGTTGTTTAGCCAGATTCTTGCCGGTCCAACCAAAAACGATGGTATGATCCTCACGGCCCAACGCCGGTTTCCTCCTCCTGCTACGGTTCCTCCTCCGCCTGCAACGTACACCGCGGTCACGTAATCCGCGAGCCAATCTTCCGGCTTCGTAGTGCCATCGTATGTTTTTGTGTCACGGGGCAACGCAAAGTTGCGAACTGGTGGTTTTTCTCTCATGATTCTTGGGCCAAAGCATTTTGGACCTGGAGGACCTTCCTCCTCGATCATTTCTGACAAGTACACTCTATCCAGACGGTGCCTCGCATCCCGTTCCGGTAAGTATCTTTCTCCCAACCGCTCTCCCAGAGGTTTCCGGTACGCGGTGAGCCTTGTTGAATCACCTTCATCGTAATGTTCTGGTGCCGCGGCTCTTGCCTGCCGGTACCTTGGTGGAGGCATCTCTTCCTCTTCATCGTATGCTGCCCTTGCAGCCGGATAGTTTTGCCCGGTTTCGTGTCTACCGGCATGATTGTTTCCGGCATAGCCTTCCTTGGCGTAGCCTTGCTCTGCCCCTTGGCTTTTTCTACCGGCATCGTGTTGCCCGGCTTTTTGTTTACCGGCAAGGACCGGATCATACACAGTCATCTGCCGTGCGTTCATTTCTTTTTCTCTTCTTCTGTCCGGATGGGGGGACGAGGCCTGCCCATGGGACTTGCTTCCGGCATTCTTTGTTGAACGCGCGGATTTCGAGGCTATAGCCTTGTTCAGCTTAGCCAGCTGCTCAGCGTTCTGCTGCTCTACAGTGTCAAGCAGCTCTCTGACACGCTCTTGTTGTTTTGCTAGAGCCTCTCCGGTAAGCAAGTCACATAGATCTACGGCAGCTTTAGCAGCTTTTATAGTTTTATCCGGGCTACTGTACTTAGGTTTCTCTACAATGCTAACAGATGCAGAGGTACTCTTGCCGGTAAGAATTTCCTTACGCAAATCCTGGTCTAGATTGCGAGCCTTAAGCCGGTTTTCCGGTATCCTAGCAGCATGAGCGCTAACAGAAGGAAAGCCATGGGCAGCGTTATACTCACGTACGGTTAGGTTCAGCTCGCGCTGTGCCTTGACGACATCTTTGCCGCTCTCGAGTATCCTCAGGCGCTGCGCCTCCAGCTCCGCCTGAGCCGCTGCCGGGTCGATGTTCTGCGCGATGGGCGTCGCCAGCACGTTCATCGCCGCTTGAAGAGGTGTTGCCGGTGGTGCGGAAGATGCTCCCGCTGCGCCGGTGTCGCGCTCTAGTGGTGGCTTAGCCGCACGGGTTGAAACCGCGCGACCAGCACCTTCGGCCACAACCTCCTTTCCTGCACCAGCCACACCTGTCATCATTACCTCAACGCTGCCGGCGGCGTGACCAGCACAGAGCCACCTTGGCGGGTCCGGTGCCACCAGCACCGGCGAGAGGCGCTGGCGCACGGGGACGGTGCCGAAGTAGACGCGGTGGCTGCCGAACTCGATGATGCGGCCGTTCTTGGGGAAGATGCCGCCGTTGGCGAAGCAGCCTGCGTTGTCGTTGATGAAGTCGATGGAGTAGAAGCTCTGGACGAGCGCAGACACCGTCCGCTCGCCGGCGAACTCGAGGAGGCCCGCCCGAATGTGTACTCCAACATGCGCCACTTCATGCCCCACGGTGGGCGCCAACTGTCGTCGTGGTGAACAGACAGATGCCATAGGATGGCTTAAGTTGGGTCCGAATGGACGCAAGAGGATTCGGGGGAGGGTTCGTGATCAGGTGTGATGAACTTCCGGATGGTTTCCTCAAGAACTTGGCCAGGGCCAGAGGTTGAAGAAGAAAGACACAAGGAAGAACTCGCTCTAGATCACCATGTTCATTGATTCACACAAGTTACAGGTTTTTCTCTATCTCTATGGTCTCGCACTGGATCGCGCCTGTAGGAGGCAGTACCCCCTCTCCTTATATAGGGGAGAGGGTGGCTTACACTGGAAGAAACCCTAATGGCATCTTTTACTAGACAAACTACATTACAAAGCTACTTTAATCATAGATGACACCGGAGTCCTCTTTAATCAGGGGCGCTGACGTCCTCCGGCTTCTTTGACCGTCATCCTTCTCTTTATCGTCAGCCCTTCGTCTAAAGTTGCTTGCTTAGCTCATCTTTGTCTTCTTGCTCTGAGGGGAATCTTTGACCAGTCCTGCCGACAGGCCTTCCTTTCCGGTATCTTCTTTACCGGGTTCCGGCATACCCCTCTTGGGGATACCGGCTTAGCTCCACTTAGCTAAACTCTTATCCTTAGGTTCCGGTTCGAACATTAAACCGGTATTTTGATGGCTCAAACCATCCGGTTTGGCATACCTTTGGCATACCGGGGGTCATCCCCCCAACATTAGCTTCGCAGGAAATTAAGAGAGCAGGACTCTCGGAAGAACGAGGACCGAGGCACATAGAATTTGCGAGAGAAGGATGTGGCAGCAAGATGTCTGAGACCTAAAATTGATAGCGGAATAGAGCATTAATTCAGGTGTTTGCTGTTCACTCCTAACCTTGGTGCGCATGACAAGAGGGTTGTCGAGGATTACCTTCAGACCGGAGACCATGGCGTCAGCGTTGGATGATTCCGCCATTGGGTGCGCTGAGGAATTGGGACGGCGCAGCTGAGATCTGAGATTCGTGGAACTGCCGGGGTGGCGATTTGGGGATCTAAGTTTCTCAGACGAGGGGCGCAGGTTACCGTTTGGAAGGGCAGTTAGGTTGGCCCTGCTCCCGTTTTATTTTAGAGGCTGATGTGGTACCATCGGCTCTTTCGGGGAGCGCTTGACTCTAGCTATCGGCAAAATTAAGTGAAGACATTCCTTCAGTTTAAGATGAATTCTTTAGGACGGTGATAAAGTCAAGGAGGCAAGGCGCCATGACATGACCCGATGAAGAAAAAGCATAATGATTTTGGAAATGTCATTTCCAAAACCAGGGGGCATGTGTTATCACCAGAGTTTGACCAAGTCAGAGGTGGGGCCGCGATTGAAGATGGATTTGAAGAATATACATGGAAGAAGTGCATGAATCGGCCTTTTATACCAAGTTGGGCTAAGTTGCCCGTGTATCTGTATTATATTAGATCGTATCTTAAATTAGAAGTTAGAGTTTTACCCGTGCACGGTTAGGTGCACACCCACATTAGAAAGTCCCCTGGACTATAAATATGTATCTAGGGTTTATGGAATAAACAACAACCAACGTTCAACACAAACAAATCTCGGCGCATCGCCAACTCCTTCGTCTCGAGGGTTTCTCCGGTAAGCACCATGCTGCCTAGATCGCATCTTGCGATCTAGGCAGCAGAAGCCTATCCCCGTTGTTCATGCGTTGCTCGTGCTGAAGCCTTTTTGATGGCGAGCAACGTAGTTATCTTACATGTGTTAGGGTTAGCATTGTTCTTAGTATCATATACTGTCGTAGTGCAACCCTTATGCATCTAGCCGCCCTTACACCTATCTTAGGTGTAGGGGCGGCACCCCGCTTGATCATTATTTAGTAGATTCGATCCGTTACGGTTGCTCCTTGTTCTTCAAGGATTAGTTTAATATCTGCAATAGTTAGGCCTTACAAAGGGTTGGAGGATCCAGCGGCGTGTAGGGTGTAGTTTTCTAGCCCTAGACAGGATGTTCCGAGGATCAACCTCGTGTTGGTTTTTAGGCCCTGTCTAGGATCGGCTTACAGTCACCGTACGCGAGCGCGAGGCCCAATCGTGAGTAGGACGATCCGATTATGCGGTGAAAACCCCAAATCGTCGTAGATTGTATTAGCTTTATCTTGATCAAGCAGGACCACCATATATTCGGACACCTTGTACGAATCATGGGTGGATCGGCTCTTTGAGCCGATTCACGAGATAACCCGAGAGCCGATCGAGGCTCGTATTTAACGTTTACGTGTGTGCCCTGCAGGAAACTAAGCGAGGCATCATCCAACACCTTCCTGACCAGGTATAGATCAGGTGGCACGCCCTTGCGACAGCATCGGGGATGTGACTGGGGCCAGCCGCAGCCCTAGTTGTTCCCGGCTCTACGGTGTTGCCAGTCGTTGCTCGACGGTGGGTTTCTGACCGCAACAGGGTGCCAGCCAGATTTCTCGTGCAATATCAACATGGTAGAACCTGGGCACCACTCTGGTAAAGACGGAGATGAGGGCAGCTGCTCTCATAGCAAGGACACAGAGGGAGCCGCTCCACGCGATCGGCTCCGTCATGATGGCAAGCGCTACATCACAGAGGGAGAAGTGAGGAACGTAAGATATCAGCGACCTCTCTCTGATCACCTCCTCAACAAGTATGTGGGTCAATATGATCAACACCGACGATACAACGACGATGATGAAAGAGATCGTCTGGCTAGGGACGCCAGGAGACAACGTCGGCATGATCGCGACGAGGAGAGGTATGAGCGCCACGCCAAGGAAAAGTCGAGAGAGCAAGACGACGTGGATAGGCACTGGGACTGCCCCTTCTTCAGACACTGCTGGGATTCAGGAATGAGCCGATTGCCAACAATCGGCAACTGCCCAGAATGCAAATAAAAGAAGAAGGATGCAGCTAACGTGTCCGTGTTCAAGCGTCTAGGGCCTCTCCCGCCTCGGAACAAGCATGCGGAGTCCACTCAGGTAGAAGATCTCGAGGAACTAGAGGACGATGATGAAGAAGAAGACAAGTATCATCGGCCAAGGTGGTGCCCTGATGGGCTCAGCCGTTCCCAGAAACGAAGGGTTCAGCGTCTACGTGCGTTGAAGGAAGCTGAAAGGTTATACCTGCACACGTTGAGGAAGGCGCGGCCTGATCTGGCCGCTAAGATTCAGCGAACCCTGGACGAAGAAGGTCGGCCACAAAGGAAAGAGTGGCGCCCCAGACAAAAGAAAGCCGATGATGAGACATCGGCTGGCACAAACATGGTCTTCATCCTTCCAACGGAGTTTAGCGCTCCAGGATTAGACGAAGCACCTATGGCACAACTTGACTGCGGCCCACGGCCGGTCATCTTCGAGAAGCCACGAGAGAGAAGCTACAGGCATCTGAAGGCCCTGTACTTACGAGGTTACATCAATGGGCAGCCTGTCAACAAGATGTTGGTGGACACCGGAGCGGCAGTTAACATTATGCCATGCTCCATGCTACGTCGGTTGGGACGCTCCAGCTCGGATCTGATCAAGACCAATGTGACACTGAGCGATTTCAACGGCCAAGCATCTGACGCACAAGGTGTCCTGAACGTGGATCTGACCGTAGGAAGGAAAACCGTCCCTACGACATTCTTTATTGTCGACAGCAAGAGCACTTATGCTGTCCTGCTTGGAAGAGATTGGATCCACGCCAACTGTTGCATTCCATCCATGATGCACCAATGCCTAATACAGTGGGATGGAGATGAAGTGGAAGTCGTCCACGCAGATGATTCAGCCGAAATTTCAACGGCTGGCATGAACGTTTGGGAGACATCAGGCCAAGAGCCACTCTCGGGCATCAATTTGGACGACTGCGAGCGCATCGACGTGACAAAGGACGGGGTGAGGCTGGTTTTATCCACCGGCCTGACCGTGTAACAAAAGCAACATCGTTGGACAAACGTGGCGATGCCGATCCATGTGATCGGCCCCAAGGATTTATGGAGGAACATTGCAAAACCTTCATTGAGCGAATCAATGTGGAGGCCGATTCCAGCAATCGGCCAAAATTATCCTCACCATACATTCTGCCTGGGTTCAACGCCAATCTAATGGGCAATGGGGTTTCATCGGCTGATGAGCTAGAAGAAGTCCACACTGGTCCTAACTAAGCCGACGTTCACATATAGTGCTTTGGCTAACCACAGAGCCAATTTCAGCAGTTACCTGGCAGAATCGGCTCGGGGGGCACCTAATCGGATGAACATGTGCGATACATGTGCAGCAAAACATTGGGGGCCGATAGAAAAATCGGCCCGTAAAAAAAAAATTCGCATGATATGCAAGGAACAAAGCCGATGCATAGCCATCGACTCTAGCACAATGACACAGGAGCTACCCGCTGCGTGTTCAGGGCACAAGGCAATGCTGTCAGAGGAGTTAAGCCGTTGGTGATTATCTACATATCGGCTTTCAATGGAAGGAAAGTGATCAGCTCTGGCTGGCTCTGCATGGTAGCTCTCTCAGACATGATCGAGCCCGGGTTTGTTTGTCTGAATTACGTGTCCTCATCACTGTTTTCGCCTCGACTGAGGCTCGGGGGGCAGCTGGCCTTGTGGATGCTCTGTTTTTAGAAGCCGATTGAAGAGTCATCGGCTGGTCCCGCAACGCAATTCCTCTCAAAGGCGATGAGTTCTTGCAAAAGAGGGATCCATCATCACCGATAGAGAATTGGCTCCGGGCTATCTCGGTTGCTCGTAAAGGAACGAGCAGGGGGATATCCGTACTACGAAGTATCGGCTTCAACGACAAGTTGTTTCAACGAGCGGTTTTAGGACTCTTTTGAAGGCATTGGTCTGCCTCATTGTCCACAAGAGCTCCAAGTCATCGGTCGAAAAGGTGAAGGATAGATCGTGAAGGATTGATACGTTGACATTAACTTATTGAGCATTGACCAAGTTCACGATCACTCCGACGTCAAAGAGATGAAGAGCGGATTATGGGGGACCGATGCGTGGCAATCGGCTCGTTAAACATTGACCGAGTTGACAATCGGCTAAATTAGCATAAAAAGGAATTGGCAAAATCAAACTGGAGAAATTCTTCATTGATAAACAAGATTTCTTACAAAGAAAGAGCCGATTGCTCAAGGGAGGAAGAACAAAAGAAGGGTCTGTTGACCAAACTGCTACTACTAGACCTACACTAGTAGATCCTATCTACGGGCCGTCACTGCCCTCCTCGTCGTCGTCCTCGGAGCTCTCATCGGCACTACTGCCGATGGGCTCCTCGTCGCTGCTCCCGTAGCCCTCTATGGGAGCTTCATCCTCTTCTTCATCATCGCTGTCGTCGTCGTCCCACCACATACGGAGGCGTTTCGCTGGCGGGTAGCCCTCGAGGGAGTCGTCGTCGTTTTCCTCCTCCTCTTCTTCAGAGGAGGGGCAGCCGTCCCAGGGGAACAGGTCATCCTCGCTTTCGATTCCGAGTTCCCCATCGGCGAGGAACTCGGAGATCTTCATCCCCGCTCGGTCAAGGACCCGGTCGTCCTCGGACCGGATGGAGGAGGCGTGGTCTTCTCGGTCCCATTCTTCCGGTGCGCGTATGTCCTCCGGCGTCTCGCGGGAGGAGGAAGACCCATAGGAAAGACCGGAAGAGGAAGAGGAGGAAGAAGACATGGTGGCGCAGGAGGGTTTTTTGGGTGCTAATGCGAAGGGGATGAAGAAGCGAACTGTTTAGAACGGTTAAATAAAGGGGATATGAGGGAGATTCAATGCCACATCAGTTTCCGAGGAAGTTCTGCCCAACAGAAAAATTTCGCAGGCCACGCGGAGAAGTGGAAGAGGCAAGGCATCATAATGAAGGATACCTGCGGCGGTTACGCTCTCGCCACGACATGACCTCGACGAAAGAAAAGCGTAATGATTTTGGAAATGTCATTTCCAAAACCAGGGGGGCATGTGTTATCACCAGAATTTGACCGGATCAGAGGTGGGCCGTGATTGGAGATAGGCTTGAAGAATATACATAGAAGGAATACATGAATCGGCCTTGTATACCAAGTTTGGGCTAAATTGCCCGTGTATCTGTAACATATTAGGATACGTGTCGTTTGGAAGTAGAGTTTGGGCCCGTGCCCGGTTGGGATTGTTCCCACGTTAGAAAGTCCCCTGGACTATAAATATGTATCTAGGGTTTATGAAATAAACAACAACCAACGTTCACCACAAACCAATCTCGGTGCATCGCCAACTCCCCCGTCTCGAGGGTTTCTTCCGGGTAAGCACCATGCTGCCTAGATCGCATCTTGCGATCTAGGCAGCACATGTTTATCCGTCTTCCATGCGTTGCTCGTACTGAAGCCTTTTTGATGGCGAGCAGCGTAGTTATCATAGATGTTTTAGGGTTAGCATTGTTCTTCGTATCATATGCTATCGTCGTGCAACCCTTAGGCATCTAGCCGCCCTTACGCCTGTCACGGGTGTAAGGGTGGCACCCCGCTTGATCATTTTTTAGTGGATCCGATCCGTTATGATTGCTCCTTGTTCTTCAAGGATTAGTTTAATATCTGCATTGTTAGGCCTTACAAAGGGTTGGAGGATCCAGCGGTGTGTAGGGTGTCGTTTGCTAGCCCTAGACAGGACGTTCCGAGGATCAACCTCGTGTTGGTTTTTAGGCCCTGTCTAGGATCGGCTTACGATCACCGTGCGCGGTCGCGAGGCCCAATCACGAGTAGGACGTTCCGATTGAGCGGTGAAAACCCCAAATCGTAGTAGGTCGCTTCAGCTTTATCTTGATCAAGCAGGACCACCATCTGATCGTACACCTCGTACGCATCATGGGTGGATCGGCTCTTTGAGTCGATTCATAGGATAACCTGAGAGCCGATCGAGGCTCGTATTTAACGTTTACGTGTATGCCATGCAGGAAACTAAGCGAGGCATCATCCAACACCTTCCTGACCAGGTATAGGTCAGGTGGCACGCCCTTGCATCAGCATCGGACGTGCGTGCAGAAGGCTTTGCGGGCTGTCGCTCGGAGGGACCAGGGCCAGCCGCAGTCCTGGGAGATTCCCGGCTCTACGGTGTTGCCCGTCGCTGCCCGCCGGTGGGTTTCTGACCGCAACAGGTGTTCAAAGAGTTCATACTAATATGTTCCATAGGTTTTTTAATTTTCGCATCAAACCATCCATGTCTTAAATCAGGAAATAGAATAAGAAGCTCATTGTTGTCCATTATGCCTAACTAGTGTAAACAAGAAACAAAAAGATGCAATTGTAGGATCTAAAGAAAATAGCTTCGAGCACACACACAACGGAGCCAGAAAAGTACTTTTACCTGGGACCGGAGTATGAGTGCCTTTTACCTTTCCTCCCCGGCAACGGCGCCAGAAAAGTGCTTGATGTCTACGGGAGCTTCTATTCTTGTAGACAGTGTTGGGCCTCCAAGAGCAGAAGTTTGTAGAACAGCAGCAAGTTTCCCTTAAGTGGATCACCCAAGGTTTATCGAACTCAGGGAGGAAGAGGTCAAAGATATCCCTCTCATGCAACCCTGCAACCACAAAGCAAGAAGTCTCTTGTGTCCCCAACACACCTAATAGGTGCACTAGTTCGGTGAAGAGATAGTGAAATATAGGTGGTATGAATAAATGCGAGCAGTAGCAACGGCACCAGAAAAGTGCTTTGCTGTCCAGGACTGGTGTGTGGTTGATGGTGGTAATATTGCAGGAAGTATAGATGCAGTAAAACAGTAAACAAGCAGCGATAGCAGTATTTAGGAACAAGGCCTAGGTATCATACTTTCACTAGTGGACACTCTCAACATTGATCACATAACAGAATAAATAGATAGATGCTAGACTCTACACCCTCTTGTTGGATGATGAACACCACTAACTATGTAGGATTACACGAACCCTCAATGCCGGAGTTAACAAGCTCCACAATATTCAATGTTCATATTTAAATAACCTTAGAGTGCATAACAGATCAACATAACCAAACCAAGTACTAACATAGCATGCACACTCGTCACCTTCACACTACGAAAGGAGGAACAGATCACATCAATACTATCATAGCAATAGTTTACTTCATAATCTACAAGAGATCACAATCATAGCCTACGCCAAGTACTACACGATGCACACACTCGTCACCATTACACCGTGCGGGAGGAATAAACTACTTTAATAACATCACTAGAGTAGCACACAGATAAATTGTGATACAAAACACATTGCAATCATAAAGAGATATAAATAAGCACTTCACTATGCCATTCATAACAGTGAATAAGTATTCTGTGAAATATAGCCTAAGAGACCCACACGGTACACACACTGTCACCTTTACATACGTGGGACAAGGAGTCTCCGGAGATCACATAAGTAAAACCCACTTGACTAGCATAATGACATCTAGATTACAAGCATCATCATATGAATCTCAATCATGTAAGGCAGCTCATGAGATTATTGTATTGAAGTACATAGGAGAGAGATTAACCACATAGCTACCGGTACAGCCCCGAGCCTCGATGGAGAACTACTCCCTCCTCATGGGAGACAGCAGCGTTGATGAAGATGGCGGTGGTGTCGATGGAGGAGCCTTCCGGGGGCACTTCCCCGTCCCGGCGGCGTGCCGGAACAGAGACTCCTGTCCCCCAGATCTTGGCTTCGCGATAGCGGCGGCTCTGGAAGGTTTTCTCTGGTTTCGTCGAACGTGATAGGGTTTTCGCGACGGAGGCTTTAAGTTGGCGGAAGGGCAAGGTCGGTGGAGTCCTGGTGGGACCACACACTAGGCCGGCGCGGCCAGGGCTTGGGCCGCGCCGCCCCTACCGTGTCCCCACCTCGTGGCCCCACTTCGTTTCCCCTTCGGACTTCTGGAAGCTTCGTGGAAAAATAGGACCCTGGGCGTTGATTTCGTCCAATTCCGAGAATATTTCCTTACTAGGATTTCTGAAACTAAAAACAGCAGAAACCAGCAACTGGCCCTTCGGCATCTCGTCAATAGGTTAGTTCCGGAAAACGCATAAATATGACATAAAGTATGCATAAAACATGTAGATATCATCAATAATGTGGCATGGAACATAAGAAATTATCGATACGTCGGAGACGTATCAGACTCCAAGAGGGAGTATTTATGCTCGATAGTGGGTTCATGCCTCCATTGAATCTGGGACAGTGACAGAAAGTTCTAAGGTTGTGGATGTGATGTTGCCACTAGGGATAAAACATCGATGCTTTGTCTAAGGATATTTGTGTTGATTACATTACACACCATACTTAATGCAATTGTCTGTTGTTTGCAACTTAATAGTGGAAGGGGTTCGGATGATAACCTGAAGGTGGACTTTTTAGGCATAGATGCATGCTGGATAGCGGTCTATGTACTTTTTCGTAATGCCCTAATTAAATCTCATAGTACTCATCATGATATATGTATGTGCATTGTTATGCCTTCTTTATTTGTCAATTGCCCAACTGTAATTTGTTCACCCAACATGCTATTTATCTTATGGGAGAGACACCACTAGTGAACTGTGGACCCCGGTCCATTCTTTACATCTGAAATACAATCTACTTGCAATACTTGTTCTTTACTTGTTCTTCGCAAACAAACATCATCTTCCACACTATACATCTAATCCTTTGTTTACAGCAAGCCGGTGAGATTGACAACCTCACTATTACGTTGGGGCAAAGTACTTTGATTGTGTTGTGCGGGTTCCACGTTGGCACCGGAATCCCCGGTGTTGCGCCGCACTACACTCCGCCACCAACAACCTTCACGTGTTCCTTGACTCCTACTGGTTCGATAACCTTGGTTTCTTACTGAGGGAAAACTTGTTGTTGTACGCATCACACCTTCCTCTTGGGGTTCCCAACGAACGTGTGTCTTACACGCCATCAAGTATTTTTTCTGGCGCCGTTGCCGGGGAGATCAAGACACGCTGCAAGGGGAGTCTCCCACATCCAATCTCTTTACTTTGTTTTTGTCTTGCTTTACTTTATTTTGTTTACTGCTTTGTTTGCTCTCTATATCAAAAACACAAAAAAATTGGTTGCTAGTTTTACTTTATTTACTGTCTTGTTCTCTATATTGAAAACACAAAAAAATTAGTTACTTGCATTTACTTTATTTAGTTTGCTTTATTTACTATTACTAAAAATGAGTAATCCGGAAGTTGAAGTTCGTTCGTTTAAGCAACAAGGAGGAGAAAGTTTTAAAGATGCTTGGTATAGACACTACAAGAAAAGTTGCCATGGCCGACGAAGTTGAAGTCGCGCCGTGGTTGCTGGTGTACCATGGCCGACGATTTTTGGTCCCTCCGTGGTGCATGTCAAAACTTTTTTTTTCTCGTTTTTGAGGCCACCTATGTGGGGACCCCGGACTAGTTGTCCGAAATACCCCGTTATGTATACAGTTCACGTTCCCATGATCAGTGTGTCGTGAACACATAACAGAACTGATATCAAATTACATCATCCTTTACAAAACGGAAAAAGAAAATTACAATAAAGTCACATGACCCATCTTTACAAGATAGCCTCGAAGGGCCTAATCTAATCATCAGAGTAGCAGAATCACTTCAGCATCGTAGAGCCCAAGTCATCTGCCTTAACCCTACAGGCAACTGACTGGGAAGACGTTCCTAGCTCGCATAGGCGTCGTCAACTCCTTCTTCATCTGTCGAAGTCCTCCAGTGTCCGGCCAAGTAAATAGCCAGGGACAAAGCCGTGAGTACATTTGAATTGTACTCGCAAACCATCAAGAAGGTGATAAACAATTCTAACTAGAGAAGACAAGAGAGGAAGAATATTTTCTCTGGTGGATATAGCATGTGAAAGAGAATCAGTTTCTCTTGCGGATATAGCATCCCACATCACAGTTGAAGGGGACACTAAGAGGGTGATAAGACATTTCTATGACATCTCTATATCTTTGTTAAAGAAGATACTTCAAAAGATACCCTGACATCTATATATCTTTGTTGAAGAAGATACTTCAAAAGATTTCCACAACATAAAACACTAGGATGGGGTAACCCAATTTATTTGTCCTTCCCGACCATCTCCATATGGTCGACACAACCTTTCCCGTACCCTTCCGGTACTTCCAAACAAGTTCTTTCCTTTCATTTGCCAAACCATTTTGTAAACCAAAACTCATCAGGCTAAGCAACAGCCATTCCAACCGTCCATGACCGCGGACACGGCTATTCGAATAGATTTGACTCTGCAGAGTTTGCACACTTTCCCCACAAGATCCGCGAGTTCATCATGTGGGCATCATCCCCGCATATCAACTATGCCATGACAAAAACTCGGACATAGCCTTTCGCCTATTCGTCTTAGCACGGGATCCTACCCTATGGAGTATGTACCTCCCCGGCACCGTGGCAGCTCACCTCACTTTGAGCGTGGCTCCACCGCCAAGCCGGGAGACCCATAGTGTCTTCCGGACGGGTCAGCCCCGAAGGCCTCCCGTTATACTATTGTCTCCACCAACGACAATCCGGATTCAGGGGTAACCTTACCCTTATATAGTTGTGCGGTGTCCCATGTTAAGAAGAACAAACTACGAGCTAAGCCCCGTCCCACTCCAGGGTAATGTGGTTGCGCGGGTTAATTGTCACGGGTGAATACTTAGGCGCCAAAGTTTTTGAAAACAAGATTTTCTTTCCAACCATCTTTGCCAAGATCCTTTCCTTTCATAAACACACGCTTGGGTAAGTCCAACTCACCCAAGGTTTTCAAAAATTCTTTTCAACAAGGTATTTTTCCAAGGGGGTTCCCAACCTATAGTTTTATGGATGAACTAAGATACATCAAGGCATGATGCTAGACATCATACCACCAAGGAGATGATAATTGAGGTGTCAAGGGGATCCTACATACTTAGGATAAGCATGCATAGGGACATCATAAATAAGATGATTCAACAAGGGTCATGATGTTAATCATCATACCACTAAGAAGGTGACAATATAAGTGATCAAGGGGGCATACATGCTTAGGGTAAGAATGCCTAACATCAACAAGGGGTTCAACATACTTGGGAGTAAGTATGCATAGCATCAACAAGGGTTTCAACATACTTGGGAATAAGTATGCATAGAGTAGAGGACCAAACATCACACATGATACAAGGAACCAAGTATATAATGGAACAATGAACACAACAAGAAGGATAAATAGCAAGAGATAAAAAGATGGCTTGCCTTGGCTTATTTGTCCCTGGACTTCTTCAACTTCATCAATATAAGAATCCCGTCAATATAAATAAAATCCTTGTCCGAAACACTTCTTCTTCTTCTTCTTCTTCTCCGGAATCGTTCGCATCTATCGTCGGAAAATATAAAAGGAACACAATCAATCACATTGCACCAATCATAACAAGCATGCAACATTCAACAATCAACAAGCAATAGCTAACCACCTTACTACGGGCTAACATACAAAGAACTTATAGATACTACAAAGCAACTAAAAGAGAACCCATTTTATTTACCTAGAAAAGGTATGAGAGTATCATAACTTAGCAATTGCCTCTCTCGGTATCACCATGGCATAAATTAATTATCCCCTGGTATATAACACCACAAAGAAGACAAGTGCATTGGTTAGGTATCAAAAGCAATCATATTTTATTTTTAAACATTTCTTTGAAAAGTAGGAAATCATTTTCCTAGTTTATATGGCTAATAGACACTATACAAAAATAGGAGGTAAACAATATGCTACACTCTTTTGAAAACTTAAGCAAAACAATAGGACTAAGGTTAAGTTGCAGAGGTTTTGTTTTGCAAGAATAAAACATAGGTTGACCATTTTTAAATAAAAAGAGTTGGTTAAAGATTTTAAATAAACAAAAGTTTCGGTACAACATTACATGTGATACACATGTTAACACAAACAGTAACAATTTGTCATGACCAGAGGCTATCACTAATTAATCTAGATGGCCAGTACTTAAATAAGGCTAACAAAATTAGTTTCACTCAAAAAGGTTAATTTTTCAAATTTAGGAATTAACTTGAATCTGAATCATACATCGAGCAAGATACGCATGCCAAATATTGTAGAAAAATCCTAAAAATATGGGGCCAGTGGCATTGGAAAGATATTTGAATTTGTGAGCTAATGCAATTTGTTTCACTCAATTTGGGTTTGTAAATACGGAGTTATTCACATTTGAAGTTCTCAGGTTTAAACACATTTTAACAGAAAACGATTTTGAAAACGGGCGGGAAACGCCTGGGCCGCACAGGAGAGAAAATGGGCCGGCCCAGGGGATAATCCACGTGGAGGGGAAGGAAAAAAAAAAGAAAAACAAAGAAAGGGAGGGGGGGCCAGGCGGGCCAGGCCATGCATGGGCCGACGTGGCCATGCAGGCTCACGTACGGGAGGATCGGGCGTCTCCCTCCTCGCGATACCACGCAGTGACGCCGACGTGGGCATCGGACGGAAAAGAAGACGGGAGCGGGGCCAGGGCTTACCGGCGGTGGGTGGCGACGGCGAGGGCTGGGCGGAGTGGTCGCGTGACGGGACGGTCCGGGGCGCGTCCGGCGGCGTCCTCTCCCGCAGCAGCGATCTCCCCCGTCGGGTTCTGCTCCGCAGCATAAACCGGGCAGGGCTCGGCGGCGGCTGTCTCCGGCGACCTGGGCGACATGGAGGTGCTTAAAAGGACGGCAAGAAGATGGTGAATGGAATGGAATAGAGAGGGAAGGGAAAAGGGCGTCGGGGGCGAGCTCCTCCTGCTCGCCACCCTCACGGCGTTCATGCCGGCGTCTACTTCCGGCGAGCAGCAGGAAGGGGAGCGCTTCGGCGGGCCTAGAGGGAGCTCTGGGAGGGGGAGAGGAGGGGTCTGGAGTGGAGAGGAGTGGCGAAGGGAGAGGCTGGGCGCTCGGTCCGTCTTTTATAGCCGAGTCGCTGGTGGACGGTGGACATAGACTAGGGCGATGAAGCCATGTCGGGGGCGAGCGTGGTTGGACGGGCAAGTGGTGCCATTTAGTAGGGCATCCAAAGCCGGATCCATTGCTGCTGAACTCGAGGAGAAAAGGCGTCCCGAGCCTCCCAAATCGTGATGATGATTGCGCGGGTACGAAGGTGTTCGATAGAGCGTGCTCGGTCGTGGGTGTATAAGGGTGGTGTGTCATCATTGCTTTGTTGTCCTAGCTCGATGCCATTGTAGGCTACGGCTTGGTGAGGTCAAAGGAGCACTCGCTGCTCTGGGAACGCGGGAGCACGCCCAGACGGGGTGACCACGTCCTTGGCGAGCTGGTCTGAGCCAAAGGGAGGGGTGGCTTTGCCTCGGGACCAAGCACATTGGGTAGTGGGGAGGCAGAGCGTCTTCATGGCGCAGCCACGGGGCCCGGGTGCTCGCTGCCGTGCTGACCAAGGTGGTAGTGACCACCAGGTTGGCGGTGCTCGTGTGGGACGATGGGAAGCCTTGGGGCACGGGGGAAATGCATAGAGGGACTCCAGGAATCGTGGGAGAGATGCTAGACAAGGCTAGGGACGCAGGGGTGCAGGTCTAGTGCTTTTGATGGAAGCCTATGCCATTCATGGCCTTGGGAAGGGGAAGGGAGAGTAGAAAAGCAAGGGGAGGTGGAGGGGTGATGTAGGGCTGTGTAGGGGAGCCAGGTATGGTGGCAGGTCGTGGCTTCCCAAGATTTGACCAAGAGAGGAAGGAGGGAGAGAGAATGAGGGAGGGGTAGTGCATGGAGAGGTGGCATGGCATGGTCGGCCACTTCCTCTCTCAAAGGTCATGCATTGATGGACAAGACAAAGGTACATGTGTAGTGTAGATCAATCAAGGTGGAGTCTAGGTGATAGATAGATGAATGGGATGATGACGAGAATCAAGTTAAGTAGTTGGTGATGGTAAAAGAGATTGATCACAAGGAATGATCAATTGATCATCTATTTAGATCATGCTAAATAAGTGAGGTGATGATGTTGTAGGAGAGGTACAATGGATTCCCAAGACTTATCACTTGATCTTGAACATAAGGATTTGATTTGGATCACTA
Organism: Lolium rigidum; assembly: GCF_022539505.1. Taxonomy (NCBI): domain Eukaryota; kingdom Viridiplantae; phylum Streptophyta; class Magnoliopsida; order Poales; family Poaceae; genus Lolium; species Lolium rigidum. The sequence continues at coordinate 297,403,728 of NC_061510.1, read as the reverse complement.
CCTATGCATATGGCTCATTTGAAATAGATTAGTTTTTAAAAGGTTGAGATAAGCTAGGTAGTACATAGAATTTTAAAATTATATTCCCACCTTATTGAGTAAGGTAGATTTTTCTCAAAATTGAGTATGAGAAGAAAAAAAGGATGGCAAGAAATGGTATAGATACCATAACATGCATTTTGTTAAATAGAATAAATACTTTTGTAGAAAGTATTTTTGGGGTTGAAGGAAATGAGATGATGCAAAACACCACCCACCTTTCCCATTTTAAAGGTTTGAAAGGATTCGATAAAACTAGGATTAGTTTTGTAGTGAAAATTTGAGAATAATCTTAAATAGGATTTTTGGCAATTAAAATAATTTGGGAGAAGTGATCTCAAGGGTAGAGGGTGGATACATGATGTATCCATCATTCCACTCTTGGTTTTGTGGAGATTAAACTTGGAATAAAGATAAACAGAGGATAAGAGAGGAGCAAGTGATCTAGTGCTGAAATAGTGGATAGGGTAGAAGATCAAGTGAATGTAAGAATTGTAAGGGTTGCATGGGACATGCAAGACGTGGAAGTTGTCGAGGATGTTGCATAGATGAGATCCATGCATTGAGGTCACCAATAACAATTGAGGGTGCTTTAAAGATCAACTGCCAAAATTTGGACATTTTAAGCCTGCCAGAACATATTGTTCACTTGGCTTCAAAACCAACATGGATAAGTGGGTATAAGAGTGATCTGGTCCAAGACAAGGACATGGTTGGTAAGTGCTCATGATAAGGTAGGTCTAGGACCAAGTGAGGTTCATTGGATGGAAAAGGATTTCTTAATCCAAAGGCTCCAAAATGGAACCTGAAAACAGATTTAGGACTTAGCCAAATTTAGTGAGGCCTTAGAGTTTTGACTAGGGTATAAGAGAGAAGGTTGTAGTAAAAAGGAAAACAACTTTTCCTAAACCACACAGGTGTTTTATTAGGTGAGTTGCAGGTTTTACCACTAGGGGTGTTGTTCTTTGGGTAGCTCAAGACAAAACTCAACAAGCAAAACAAGACAATACATCTACCAATAGATCCAAGCAGTTCAGTATAACAAACAGATCAAGACAATTCATCTAATTAGTTTATAGAAAAAGTTTTTGTTCCCCCTAATTTTTGCACTAAGGAGAACTAAACATGGTTGAAAAAGTTGGGGTGTGACAGATCTTCCACCCTTAAAATAATCTCGTCCCGAGATTACTAAGCGTAGAACTAGAGGGGTTGTAAAGTTTAACTAAAGTTAGACTCCATTCTTCTGTAGATGTGCCATTGTTGAGAAGGTCGTTGCTTCATCTTCTGGGAGACATGATGGATTCCTGCCGATGGTGAGCTTCATGAAGAGGTTGAATACTCCAAGCAGGTGTTAGAGTCCACGATTCAAGGAGAGTTAGCGCACTCCAGCGGTGCTTTAGCAGGGTTGAAAACTTTTTAGAGTTAACTTTAAATTTTAGTGGAAGACCCTTAAAATTGTTCATAGGGGGGGTTTAAAAACTCTAAGCTTCGGCCAAGGGTCTTGTCAGTGCTTTCGAAGAAGTGATCTTTCTCTCGTCTTGAGTTGAAGCATCTTCAGGGAGCGAGGTGCAGTCCACAGCTTCAAGGGAAGTTAGTGCATCCCAAATTCCCAACGGTGTTTTAGAAAGGTTTAAATTTTTAGGGTCAGCTCCAATTTTTAGTGGAAGACGGAGTCTTCCACCCTTAAGATTTTTCATCGGCTTTTTGGAAAAACTCAGAGCTTCGACCTTGTGGCTCTGTCAGGGGCTTCTGAACAAGTCGTCGATCTTCCGTATTTAGTTGAAGAATCTTCGGGGAAGAAATGTAGACTACGGCTTCAAAAGGCACTCATGGTGTTTACTAAACCTTATAACGCGGGGTAAGTTAGTAAGTCGATGAAGCGCCTGGTTGTTGTCCATATGAAGCAGTAACAAAGGTTGTCAAAGGCAAATTTTCAGTATGAGGGTCGGTGCTGACTTATACCAGTTAAGAGGTGAGCGGGTAAATTACACCTAATCTTGAGTCTTGAGGTATCTTCATGAGCTTCACTTGATCAGGACCAGATGAACCATGTGATGTAGCTTGGCTTGGACGCTATTGCCCTCTCAGCTTGTTAGACGGTGTGTTAGAGGGTAGTCTCAAAAAGTTATACTTGAAGCTAGCGCGATTATACTCCAAGGTTAGACCAAGTTAGTATGGCTTCTCGCAGAGATGCAGTCAATCTTGAAGGTACTGGCTTCTGCTTCCTTGGCGTAGTAGAGATGCTTCAGCTGATCTTGAAGGTAGTCAGCGCAGATAGGGCTTTGAGTTAGTTTTTCTAATGGTTGAAAAGCAACTGCTAACGGGGTTAGAGTTAGAGCATTTCGTTAACCTATCCAACTAACTAGATGTTAGCAATCCATCGGCGAGGTAGATGAGGGTGAAAACATCTTTGGGAGGCTTCCGAAGTTGGTTTATCACACTCAGAGTATTTTTCGGACCTAAAGACCAAGACAACCAAACACACAACAAACAAATAAAAACACTCGAGACAACACACTTAGGGAACTACAAGCAATCATCAAACCAGACATGGTAACACAAGTACCCATGGATGACTAATACGCGGGGGTAGCTCAATCAAAGCGATTGAGTTTGTCCTATCCATCCTATAGGTTTGGGGTTGGTCAGATATGTTGACGTCTTCATCTGGCTGACATCGGCTTCAAGAAGGATCCTTGTAGCAGTTGGTGGCGAAGCAGGTCTGGTGTTGACTCGTGGATGTTGAGGTGGAGGCGAAAACTGCATATATCCGAGGGTCTCATCATCCCGAGGACGTGAGGTCTTCAGAGGGGTAGCTGTTGACGTGCTCCTGAAGTCGAGATATTCTCGTGGCTGGCCTAAAAATTACTAGTCAAGAATTGAGGACTCGATCCCTGGAGACTGCAAAAGTGCAAGTCCACGGAGGAACAAGGTCAGCTCCTTGACACACTTTGGTGACAACCAAAGACATGATCTTATTATTCTTTTACGTGCACACTAAGTCGGCCTCCAATCTTCAATAGCTGTCGTTGGAGATTCATGAGTCTTCCTGAGGGATTGATGTATCTTTGAGTTCGAGTCTCCGGTCTGAGTTGGGGACATCGTCCAATATGTAGGTTTGAAGTGGATAAGACAATAGAGTAAGAATTTTCAAACACTTCAATAAAGCGGAGAGATAAGAATCTAGAAGTTTTGAAGAAACAAGAGGAGTAGAAGCTATGCTTCCGACTAAAGAAAGAATTTGTTTGGTAAATAGTTTTGCCCAAGTACTTGTTTCCTAACTAACGTCCATGCTAACTAAGGTCTCCTACAGTCAGGATGGCTCTGATACCAGCTCTGTGGGGACCCCGGACTAGTTGTCCGAAATACCCCGTTATGTATACAGTTCACGTTCCCATGATCAGTGTGTCGTGAACACATAACAGAACTGATATCAAATTACATCATCCTTTACAAAACGGAAAAAGAAAATTACAATAAAGTCACATGACCCATCTTTACAAGATAGCCTCGAAGGGCCTAATCTAATCATCGAGTAGCGAGAATCACTTCAAGCATCGTAGAGCCCAAGTCATCCGCCTTAACCCTACAGTGCAACCGACCGGGAAGACGTTCCTAGCTCGCATAGGCGTCGTCAACTCCTTCTTCATCCGTCGAAGTCCTCCAGGTCTGGCCAAGTAAATAGCCAGGGACAAAGCCGTGAGTACATTTGAATTGTACTCGCAAACCATCAAGAAGGTGATAACAATTCTAACTAGAGAAGACAAGAGAGGAAGAATATTTTCTCTGGTGGATATAGCATGTGAAAGAGAATCAGCTTCTCTTGTGGATATAGCATGTGAAAGAGAATCAGTTTCTCTTGCGGATATAGCATGTGAAAGAGAATCAGTTTCTCTTGCGGATATAGCATCCCACATCACAGTTGAAGGGGACACTAAGAGGGTGATAAGACATTTCTATGACATCTCTATATCTTTGTTAAAGAAGATACTTCAAAAGATACCCTATGACATCTATATATCTTTGTTGAAGAAGATACTTCAAAAGATTTCCACAACATAAAACACTAGGATGGGGTAACCCAATTTATTTGTCCTTCCCGACCATCTCCATATGGTCGACACAACCTTTCCCGTACCCTTTCGGTACTTCCAAACAAGTTCTTTCCTTTCATTTGCCAAACCATTTTGTAAACCAAAACTCATCAGGGCTAAGCAACGGCCATTCCAACCGTCCATGACCGCGGACACGGCTATTCGAATAGATTTGACTCTGCAGAGTTTGCACACTTTCCCCACAAGATCCGCGAGTTCATCATGTGGGCATCATCCCCGCATATCAACTATGCCATGACAAAAACTCGGACATAGCCTTTCGCCTATTCGTCTTAGCACGGGATCCTACCCTATGGAGTATGTACCTCCCCGGCACCGTGGCAGCTCACCTCACTTTGAGCGTGGCTCCACCGCCAAGCCGGGAGACCCATAGTGTCTTCCGGACGGGTCAGCCCCGAAGGCCTCCCGTTATACTATTGTCTCCACCAACGACAATCCGGATTCAGGGGTAACCTTACCCTTATATAGTTGTGCGGTGTCCCATGTTAAGAAGAACAAACTACGAGCTAAGCCCCGTCCCACTCCGGGGTAATGTGGTTGCGCGGGTTAATTGTCACGGGTGAATACTTAGGCGCCAAAGTTTTTGAAAACAAGATTTTCTTTCCAACCATCTTTGCCAAGATCCTTTCCTTTCATAAACACACGCTTGGGTAAGTCCAACTCACCCAAGGTTTTCAAAAATTCTTTTCAACAAGGTATTTTTCCAAGGGGGTTCCCAACCTATAGTTTTATGGATGAACTAAGATACATCAAGGCATGATGCTAGACATCATACCACTAAGGAGATGATAATTGAGGTGTCAAGGGGATCCTACATACTTAGGATAAGCATGCATAGGGACATCATAAATAAGATGATTCAACAAGGGTCATGATGTTAATCATCATACCACTAAGAAGGTGACAATATAAGTGATCAAGGGGGCATACATGCTTAGGGTAAGCATGCCTAACATCAACAAGGGGTTCAACATACTTGGGAGTAAGTATGCATAGCATCAACAAGGGTTTCAACATACTTGGGAATAAGTATGCATAGAGTAGAGGACCAAACATCACACATGATACAAGGAACCAAGTATATAATGGAACAATGAACACAACAAGAAGGATAAATAGCAAGAGATAAAAAGATGGCTTGCCTTGGATTATTTGTCCCTGGACTTCTTCAACTTCATCAATATAAGAATCCCGTCAATATAAATAAAATCCTTGTCCGAAACACTTCTTCTTCTTCTCCGGAATCGTTCGCATCTATCGTCGGAAAATATAAAAGGAACACAATCAATCACATTGCACCAATCATAACAAGCATGCAACATTCAACAATCAACAAGCAATAGCTAACCACCTTACTACGGGCTAACATACAAAGAACTTATAGATACTACAAAGCAACTAAAAGAGAACCCATTTTATTTACCTAGAAAAGGTATGAGAGTATCATAACTTAGCAATTGCCTCTCTCGGTATCACCATGGCATAAATTAATTATCCCCTGGTATATAACACCACAAAGAAGACAAGTGCATTGGTTAGGTATCAAAAGCAATCATATTTTATTTTTAAACATTTCTTTGAAAAGTAGGAAATCATTTTCCTAGTTTATATGGCTAATAGACACTATACAAAAATAGGAGGTAAACAATATGCTACACTCTTTTGAAAACTTAAGCAAAACAATAGGACTAAGGTTAAGTTGCAGAGGTTTTGTTTTGCAAGAATAAAACATAGGTTGACCATTTTTAAATAAAAAGAGTTGGTTAAAGATTTTAAATAAACAAAAGTTTCGGTACAACATTACATGCGATACACATGTTAACACAAACAGTAACAATTTGTCATGACCAGAGGCTATCACTAATTAATCTAGATGGCCAGTACTTAAATAAGGCTAACAAAATTGGTTTCACTCAAAAAGGTTAATTTTTCAAATTTAGGAATTAACTTGAATCTGAATCATACATCGAGCAAGATACGCATGCCAAATATTGTAGAAAAATCCTAAAAATATGGGGCCAGTGGCATTGGAAAGATATTTGAATTTGTGAGCTAATGCAATTTGTTTCACTCAATTTGGGTTTGTAAATACGGAGTTATTCACATTTTAAGTTCTCAGGTTTAAACACATTTTAACAGAAAACGATTTTGAAAACGGGCGGGAAATGCCTGGGCCGCACAGGAGAGAAAATGGGCCGGCCCAGGGGATAATCCACGTGGAGGGGAAGGAAAAAAAAAGAAAAACAAAGAAAGGGAGGGGGGGCCAGGCGGGCCAGGCCATGCATGGGCCGACGTGGCCATGCAGGCTCACGTACGGGAGGATCGGGCGTCTCCCTCCTCGCGATACCACGCAGTGACGCCGACGTGGGCATCGGACGGAAAAGAAGACGGGGGCGGGGCCAGGGCTTACCGGCGGTGGGCGGCGACGGCGAGGGCTGGGCGGAGTGGTCGCGTGACGGGACGGTCCAGGGGCGCGTCCGGCGGCGTCCTCTCCCGCAGCAGCGATCTCCCCCGTCGGGTTCTGCTCCGCAGCATAAACCGGGCAGGGCTCGGCGGCGGCTGTCTCCGGCGACCTGGGCGACATGGAGGTGCTTAAAAGGACGGCAAGAAGATGGTGAAGGGAATGTAATAGAGAGGGAAGGGAAAAGGGCGTCGGGGGCGAGCTCCTCCTGCTCGCCACCCTCACGGCGTTCATGCCGGCGTCTACTTCCGGCGAGCAGCAGGAAGGGGAGCGCTTCGGCGGGCCTAGAGGGAGCTCTGGGAGGGGGAGAGGAGGGGTCCGGAGTGGAGAGGAGTGGCGAAGGGAGAGGCTGGGCGCTCGGTCCGTCTTTTATAGCCGAGTCGCCGGTGCACGGTGGACATAGACTAGGGCGATGAAGCCATGTCGGGGCGAGCGTGGTTGGACGGGCAAGTGGTGCCATTTAGTAGGGCATCCAAAGCCGGATCCATTGCTGCCGAACTCGAGGAGAAAAGGCGTCCCGAGCCTCCCAAATCGTGATGATGATTGCGCGGGTACGAAGGTGTTCGATAGAGCGTGCTCGGTCGTGGGTGTATAAGGGTGGTGTGTCATCATTGCTTTGTTGTCCTAGCTCGATGCCATTGTAGGCTACGGCTTGGTGAGGTCAAAGGAGCACTGCTGCTCTGGGAACGCGGGAGCACGTCCAGACGGGGTGACCACGTCCTTGGCGAGCGGATATGAGCCCAAGGGAGGGGTGGCTTTGCCTCGGGACCATGCACATTGGGTAGTGGGGAGGCAGAGCGTCTTCATGGCGCAGCCACGGGGCCTGGGGTGCTCGCTGCCGTGCTGACCAAGGTGGTGGTGACCACCAGGTTGGCAGGCTCGTGTGGGATGATGGGAAGCCTTGGGGCACGGGGGAAATGCATAGAGGGACTCCAGGAATCGTGGGAGAGATGCTAGACAAGGCTAGGGACGCAGGGGTGCAGGTCTAGTGCTTTTGATGGAAGCCTATGCCATTCATGGCCTTGGGAAGGGGAAGGGAGAGTAGAAAAGCAAGGGGAGGTGGAGGGGTGATGTAGGGCTGTGTAGGGGAGCCGGGTATGGTGGCAGGTCGTGGCTTCCCAAGATTTGACCAAGAGAGGAAGGAGGGAGAGAGAATGAGGGAGGGGTAGTGCATGGAGAGGTGGCATGGCATGGTCGGCCACTTCCTCTCTCAAAGGTCATGCATTGATGGACAAGACAAAGGTACATGTGTAGTGTAGATCAATCAAGGTGGAGTCTAGGTGATAGATAGATGAATGGGATGATGACGAGAATCAAGTTAAGTAGTTGGTGATGGTAAAAGAGATTGATCACAAGGAATGATCAATTGATCATCTATTTAGATCATGCTAAATAAGTGAGGTGATGATGTTGTAGGAGAGGTACAATGGATTCCCAAGACTTATCACTTGATCTTGAACATAAGGATTTGATTTGGATCACTACCTATGCATATGGCTCATTTGAAATAGATTAGTTTTTAAAAGGTTGAGATAAGCTAGGTAGTACATAGAATTTTAAAATTATATTCCCACCTTATTGAGTAAGGTAGATTTTTCTCAAAATTGAGTATGAGAAGAAAAAAAAGGATGGCAAGAAATGGTATAGATACCATAACATGCATTTTGTTAAATAGAATAAATACTTTTGTAGAAAGTATTTTTGGGGTTGAAGGAAATGAGATGATGCAAAACACCACCCACCTTTCCCATTTTAAAGGTTTGAAAGGATTCGATAAAACTAGGATTAGTTTTGTAGTGAAAATTTGAGAATAATCTTAAATAGGATTTTTGGCAATTAAAATAATTTGGGAGAAGTGATCTCAAGGGTAGAGGGTGGATACATGATGTATCCATCATTCCACTCTTGGTTTTGTGGAGATTAAACTTGGAATAAAGATAAACAGAGGATAAGAGAGGAGCAAGTGATCTAGTGCTGAAATAGTGGATAGGGTAGAAGATCAAGTGAATGTAAGAATTGTAAGGGTTGCATGGGACATGCAAGATGTGGAAGTTGTCGAGGATGTTGCATAGATGAGATCCATGCATTGAGGTCACCAATAACAATTGAGGGTGCTTTAAAGATCAACTGCCAAAATTTGGACATTTTAAGCCTGCCAGAACATATTGTTCACTTGGCTTCAAAACCAACATGGATAAGTGGGTATAAGAGTGATCTGGTCCAAGACAAGGACATGGTTGGTAAGTGCTCATGATAAGGTAGGTCTAGGACCAAGTGAGGTTCATTGGATGGAAAAGGATTTCTTAATCCAAAGGCTCCAAAATGGAACCTGAAAACAGATTTAGGACTTAGCCAAATTTAGTGAGGCCTTAGAGTTTTGACTAGGGTATAAGAGAGAAGGTTGTAGTAAAAAGGAAAACAACTTTTCCTAAACCACACAGGTGTTTTATTAGGTGAGTTGCAGGTTTTACCACTAGGGGTGTTGTTCTTTGGGTAGCTCAAGACAAAACTCAACAAGCAAAACAAGACAATACATCTACCAATAGATCCAAGCAGTTCAGTATAACAAACAGATCAAGACAATTCATCTAATTAGTTTATAGAAAAAGTTTTTGTTCCCCCTAATTTTTGCACTAAGGAGAACTAAACATGGTTGAAAAAGTTGGGGTGTGACAACCTAGCCCGACGAAAGCGGCCAAAACGTCGCGTATGGTGGTCCGGGACGTGGTGCATCTCGAAATCTCGGGTTCGCCGGCCGAGTCAACGCAAATCCGCACCGCCGAGGGATGTAGGGCCCAGATGGCAGCCTCTCTGGCATTGTTTTTTCTCGATCGCGCCATCTCGTTCAACGTTCTCCGATAGAGCCGTTTACGATGCGGGATCATGGGTCCCGCATGTCATCCTCTATGAACCAAAATTCTTTCTATTCTTGGATTTTTTTGACCCCCGATTTCCGGCTACTTCCTTTTTCTTTTGATCCCTTGCCGCCTTGAAAACATTGAGACCGCTGCTCGCTAAATGGGACCCGCATGTCATCCTCTATGTGCAATCAACTTTCTTTTCTTGGAGTTTTTTTTGGCACCTCAAATTTGGTCACTTGCCTTTTTCTTTCGATCCCCTGCCGCCTCTCAAACGGTGATACCGCTGCTGCTAACTCGGGACCCGCATGTCATCCTCTATGTACTATAAAACTTTCTTTTCTTGAATTATTTTTGGCACCTCATATTTGGTCACTTACCTTTTTCTTTCGATCCCCCGCCTCTCAAACGGTGATACCGCTGTCTGCTAAATGGGACCCGCATGTCATCCTCTATGTACTATAAAACTTTATTTTCTTGAATTATTTTTGGCTCCCGATATTTTTTCACTTGCCTTTTTCTTTCGATCTCATGCCACGTTTGAAACGTTGAGGAACCTGCGGGCTCATGGGACCCGCATGTCATCCTCTATGTACTATAAAAGTTCATTTTCTTGGTTTTTTTCACCCTCGATTTTTGGCAATTTCTTTTTTCTTTTGATCCCCCGCCGCCTCTCAAACGGTGATACCGCTGCTGCTAAATGGGACCCGCATGTCATCCTCTATGTACTATAAAACTTTCTTTTCTTGAATTATTTTTGGCTCCTCATATTTTTTCACTTGCCTTTTTCTTTCGATCCCCCGCCGCCTCTCAAACGGTGATACCGCTGCTGCTAAATGGGACCCGCATGTCATCCTCTATGTACTATAAAACTTTCTTTTCTTGAATTATTTTGGC
>NC_061510.1:297319173-297393258 GCF_022539505.1 Lolium rigidum | reverse complement strand
GAGAAGGCAGGCAGAGCCAAGGCAAAAGAACCAAGTGTGCATCAAATTGAATGCAGGAACAATTTGGAAATCTTTGGCGAAGGCAGGATAAAAGCAAAACCATGAGCAAATGTGCTAAAGCAAACATAAGATAATTAGCACCGGTATAACTTACCGGCATAAAGTGTTGTACGACAACCACAAGCGAACTTAAGTTTTACATCATGAGCCCCGGCATACCGGGGCAGAATTTAACAAACATTGTTTCAGAGTAAACAGGACCAACAGACACAGCAGGCACACATATCACAGAGAGTCATCACGCAGCGGGGGCTTCCGGAGGAGCGTCGCCGGCATCGGCCGTCGTCCAAGAGCTCCTTCTTCGGCTTCATCCTCCTCCTCGTCGAGATAGTCCTTGACGTCGGAGGGGGAGGGATGAAGGTGCGCATGTCGCGCATACTCCGCAATGCGGTACGCGCGATCCCGCCGCTTAGCGGAGAGGATCGGGTCCGGATCGGTTTCGCGTCTTCACGCACGCCGGTGAGGGCGTCCGCATCGAGCTCCGGGTACCAGGAGCGGGCAACGCGGAGGGCGGAGTCCGCGCCGGCCGCGGGCAGCAGAGCACCGCCACTCGCGGATCCTCCCGCCGGCGCCCTTGAGACGATCGCTGATGAGGGAGAAGGTGTCCGGCACCTCCTCGCCAGGCCATAAGGTCCTGAAGAGCTGGGTAGCTACATCAGGGATGTCCGATAAATTGCGGTCTATGGCGCGCATATGAGACACCCGCGCGTTGAGCGCGACCAGATGGTCATTGGGTGTCCATGCCACGGCAAGATCCGCTTGGCCTTGGTCCTTGCGGCGCGCGTCAACCTTCTTGACAGCATACGTCTGGGAGTCCGGAAAGAGGCCTGTGCAAAGAGAGAAAAAGGCTAAGGAAAAGAATCCGGGAGAAAAAGAGACCGGAATGAAAAGAATCCGAGAGAGATAGAAACCAAAAGAAAATATAGCGAAAAGAAAATGGGAACGGAGGAAAAAAGGCTCTTCAAGCTGAATCAAAGAAAGGGACTCACGGTAGGCAAGTGCGTCAGTCTGCAGGATCAACTGGTTGCATTCTCTATGCTCCTCCTCCAGCCGCGCAGCTCTCTCCTCAGCACCCTTCCGTGCCTTGGCCAGCTCCTCCAGCTCCGCCCGCAGCACCACGGTGGCGTTGCCGGCGTCCTCCAGGGCCTCCTCCATCTTGGCCGCTGCGTCAGCTTCAGCCGGCCTTGAGGGCATTGGCATGGTCAAGCCCCAGTTGGATGAGCTGGGCCTTGAGCTCCCGGTGGCTGGCCTTGAGGGCGTCCAGCTCCTCCTTATGCTGCCGGACGAGCTGATCCTTCTCCACTGCAATCCGGAACAGAAGATGTTAACAAGATCATGCTAATAAACATGAAAAGAAAATCAAGTTAACAGGAGAAAGGAAAAAAGCTATACGTTGGGCGGTGGCGAGCTGCTCCTTGAGAGCATCAATGGAAGCTTCCGGGATCACTGTTAAGCAGAAATTGCGAATGTTAGGAGGGAAAAGTTTCCGGTAAGGAAGATGCCGGCAAAACAAAAATTTACCTTGGCACTTGTCGTGTGCCTCAGCGAGCTCCCGATGCTCCCATAAGAGCTCCTCGAAGAGGGCCTTCCGAGCGTCAGCCGTGAGCTGTTCAAGAAAAAGAGGTTAGTAAAGTTTTGCGCTAAGAACAAGGTTCTTAACCCAAAACTCGGGGATCGGGCAAGTCGCTACGGTTTTGCGCTAAGTATTTAAGCTGAGTTTTGCGCTAAGAACAAGGTTCTTAACCCGAAACTCGGGGACTGGCAGTGCCGGTTTTGCGCTAAGTTTTTAAGTTAAGTTTTACGCTAAGAACAAGGTTCTTAACCCGAAACTCGAGGACTGGCAGTGCCGGTTTCATGCTAAGTTCTTAAGTTAAGTTTTGCGCTAAGAACAAGGTTCTTAACCCGAAACTCGGGGACTGGCAGTGCTGGTTTTGCGCTAAGTTTTCAAGCTAAATTGTGTGCTAAGAAGAAGGTATTTAACCCGAAACTCGGGGACTGGCAGTGCCGGTTTCACGCTAAATTCTTAAGTTAAGTTTTGCACTAAGAGCTGCGCTCTCACCACAAAACTCGGGGACTGGGAAGATAGACAAGAGAGAAACCGGCATGAAACCAAAGAAAAGATAAAATAAAGCCGGAAACGAAGAAACCGATAAAGATTGAGACAAGTTAGAAAAACGTACCATCAAGTTGGTCGTGGCATCGTACCACGCGCTGTCGAGCTCTTTCACGGCGCTGCGGAGCCGCATGAAATGCTCCTCGGAGGACCGATCCCCAACCGGATCAGGCGCCGGCATCCTGTCCTTGCCCAAGCCGCGGGTCGCCGGAGTCATATCTGCGGCGTTCCACTTCTGGGCGTAGGGCAGGAGATGCCCCAAGTCCCGGCCTTGGCGTTGAAACTCAGTGATACGACCAAGAAGACCGGTGGCCTTCGTGGCGGTATCCCTGGCGGCCTTGGAGACATGCAGCGCAAGAGGCTGCTGGCCGGCAAGAGGGGCGCTGGAGGCCGTCGCCTTCCCTTTGATGAGCTTGGAGGCCTTGGATGGCGGCGCGGTAGAAGCGGCCCCAAGAGGTTTGGCGCGAGGAGCACCTGGTGGCGGCATGAGGATGGTGCGTGGAGAAGGGGGAGCGCTAGCAGCGTCACCCGTGTTGGAGCCTTCCGGCGCGGAAGATTCCGGCGCGGAAGTTGTCTTTTCAAGGACGGGAGGAGCTGGAGGCTCCGCCCGCCCGGTAGCTTCTTCTTCTCCGGCACCGATGTTGCTGGTGCCGGTATCCTGGTGTTCTGGGAGGAAGGAGAGATCCTCCTCCGTGCGGTGATCTGACGATGAAGGGGCCGCACGCCCCGAATTTGTTGTGCCCCCCGAAAGGGAGGCAGAAATGTTGCCGGCACCAGATGGTGCCGGGCTTGAGCGAGGAGGAGGGGATGAAGTCCTTGCGGAACCTTCAGAGCCCGACTGTCTGGGGCCAAGCTTGAGCGCGGGGCTGAGAAAAAGAGAAAAAAGCAGTTGGAAAAAAGAAACCGGAAAAAGACTTGGCAAGAAAAAGGCAAGCCGGAAAATAAAAAACTTACCCGGAAGAAGTTGGCATCGCTTTGCGCCCGTAGCGACGCATGCCCACCTGCTTCTCCCCCACGGGCTCGGTCCGGAAGCGTTTGGGGGGAGGGGCCTGGCTGCCACCGGCATCAGATGCCGGCTGCTTCTTCTTTTGGCCCTGGGCCATGAGTTTGTCCACAAACTCAGAGCCCGCCTCGGCACGCAGGGGTGGCACGCGCTCATGGATCTAGGGTTTGAGTTTGGCTAAGAAGCAATTCGCAGGAAAGCGGTAGCAAAAAGGTAAAAGAAACCGGAAAAGAAAATACCTCAAGCATGGTCAAGTCATCTGAGGACCCGGTTGGCTTTGGCGGCGACCGGCCAAGGTGTGCAGCTGGCGTCTTGCCCATCTTCAGATCCTTCCAAAAAATGTACGGATCTAGGTCGAAGGACTCAAGGGCGCGTTTCTGGCAAGGTCCTCGCCGCTCTGCTTCGATGAGAGGGAAGCGGTCCTTGGCCTAAAACATGAAAAAAGAAAATTAGTAAGAGCAAAAAACTACCGGACAAGATCAACCCCAATCGCGTGATCCCTTACTTCTTGCGTCGGAGGGTTATTAGTGCTGAGAGGAAGGAGGCCCCACGCCCAGTCAGATGGCATAGCAGTTCGGCAAATCTGCTTAGCCTTGCGAACGACATCCTTCTTGCTAAGCGGACGACCTGTGATCTTGGTGGGATCACCTGGGCCGTACATCTCGCTCATCCTATGCACGCGGCGCTGCAGAGGAAGCACCCGGCGCGAAATAAACGTGCGGATGATATCATCCGAGCAGATGTTGGTCTCCTTCTTCAAAGAGGCCAAGAAGCGTACCACCCGGCTGGTTTCGACATGATCGCTTATCGGGTTGTAGCTCCAGTTGGTCCTGCTAGGAGGCCCCGCTTGAAAAGGAGGAAGATCGATGAGATCGGCACGGCCGCTGTTCTTCACGTAGAAGAAAGTCCCTTGCCACAACCGGCAAGATTCGAGGCCAGAAAACTTAAGAAAAGGGCTCCCTTGCCGGGAGCCAACTATGCAAGAGCCGCACTCCATAGGCGGCTTGGGCTTGGGGATATCCTTGCCCTGAACGGAATTGATCCGAAGAGCAAAGAAGTGGGCAAACGTCTCACGAGTGGGACGAATGCCGATATAGGCCTCCATAAAGGTGGCGTAGCAAGAGAGGTAGAAGATGGCGTTGCCAGGAAGGTGGTGAGGTTGGAGTTTGTAGAAATCTAAGAACGCACGAAAGAAAGGGGAGGCAGGAAGGCCGAAGCCACGCTCAAAGTGAGCAAGAAAGACGACATATTCGTCATCTTCAGGATCCGGTTCGATTTCGTCACCCGGAATCCGGCAAGTGACACCTTCCGGAATCCGGCGAGACCGGTACAACCAATCGATCTCAAACTCGGTAACGTTGGAGCCCATCCAGGCTCCGCGGGTGATTGGAGAAGGCTCCTCGCCGGAAGATTGGCTGGAGCTGCTAGAGGTTGGGCTACCGGACGCTTGGCTAAAGCTACCGGATTCTAGGTGGCCACCGGGCTCTTGATGGCTACCGGATTCTCGCTGATTGCCGAATCGGTCTCCATCGGATCTGAAGCCGTGGATTCACCGGGAGATGGTCTACGGCGCTTGAGAGAAAGGGAAGAAGAAGATGCAGAGGAGGATTCCTCGTCAGACATTGCAAGTGGAGGCGAAAAAACAAGAATCCCAGACTTGGACCCCGCGTGAAGATCTACGAGTGAAAAGAAAACCAAAGAAAAAGAGGAAATAAGAACACTAAAGACCCAAGATCTGGAAAGCAAGCAGAGGACGAGTGAAAGGAGATTGGTACCAACCTTAAGCGGCGGAGTCGCTGGGGGAAGTGTTTGCTGGCGGCGGAACGGACCTGCGGTCGCCGGGGAGCGCCGTCGACGGCGAGACGGAGAAGCTCGCGAAGAAGCACAAATGCGGCGGGAGCAGTGAAGTTGCTGCCGAAGATCTCCGCACAGCGAGGTCCGGCGAAGGCGCGGTGTGAGTTCGCCGGGCGCCGGAGCTTGAACGAGCGACGACGGACGGAGAGCGGCGGAGGCGCAAAGGCGTGGAGCTCTGTGCGCGAAGGAGGAGAATGCGAAGAAGATGAAGAGGAAGGGGCGGTTGTGTTTATATAGGAGAGAGAAGGTGGGCAGGGAACCGCTGGGCCGCGGCGGTTCGCCTCGCGGCCCGCGACGGTTCGCACCATGGGCCGCCACGTGGCGAGGGAATACACGCGAAAAAATGGGGAGCCACACGGAGGCGCACACAGGATCCCCAAGAGGTAGTGGGATCCGCTGCGTTGCATTAAATGAGCGCGCGGAAGTCGAAGCGATATGACAACTGACACTGGCGCAACAGTCACAGTGCGCATGTCTCTGTCAGGCGCGGGGCCCGAGATATTCTCGACTTCGCCGAGGAAGGAGTAAAGACACATGATACCGGAAAGAGAGATGCCGGAACGAGCCTTGCAAAGAGAAGAGAAAGAACAAGGGTAAAGATGCCGGAACTAAGCTTAGTACATGAGTAATTAAACCGGTATCCAAAGACGTAAGAACCTGGCATGGTCTGTTGGATAGAATCCGCCAGACTATACCAGCTTCGGGGACTAATGTTGGGGGGATGACCCCCGGTATGCCAAAGGTATGCCAAACCGGATGGTTTGAGCCATCAAAATACCGGTTTAATGTTCGAACCGGAACCTAAGGATAAGAGTTTAGCTAAGTGGAGCTAAGCCGGTATCCCCAAGAGGGGTATGCTGGAACCCGGTAAAGAAGATACCGGAAAGGAAGGAGCTGTCGGCGGGATTGGTCAAAGATTCCCCTCGCAGCAAGAAGACAAAGATGAGCTAAGCAAGCAACTTTAGACGAAGGGCCGACGATAAAGAGAAGGATGACGGTCAAAGAAGCCGGAGGACGTCGCGCCCCGATTAAAGAGGACTCCGGTGTCATCTATGATTAAAGTAGCTTTGTAAAGTAGTTTGTCTAGTCAAAGATGCCATTAGGGTTTCTTCCAGTGTAAGCCACCCTCTCCCCTATATAAGGAGAGGGGGTACTGCCTCCTACAGAGGCGATCCAGTGCGAGACCATAGAGATAGAGAAAAACCCGTAACTTGTGTGAATCAATGAACATGGTGATCTAGAGCGAGTTCTTCCTTGTGTCTTTCTTCTTCAACCTCTGGCCCTGGCCAAGTTCTTGAGGAAACCATCCGGAAGTTCATCACACCTGATCACGAACCCTCCCCCGAATCCTCTTGCGTCCATTCGGCCCCAACTTAAGCCATCCTATGGCATCTGTCTGTTCACCACGACGACAGCTAACAGAATCCCCTTCGTGAACCAGAACTTAGATCTGACCTCATGGGCCGACTGTCTGCGAGCCTGGCCTAATCCTCCTGAGGGTTGGGTGGTATGGTACAATAGAGTATCCAAAACCCATTATGCAACCTGGGAAGCCATAGGAATAGCCGATGCCCTGTCATTATCATTATCTCCTCTTGAGAAGAATGAAAATATTCTGAAAACCATCGGCTATTTCTGGTCTGACGCACTGAACTGCTTCATGTTCGGCCATGGCCCTATGACACCAACCCTGCTGGATGTAGCCATGATCACGAGGCCTAGACGTCGCGTCCCCAAGCCCTTACGCATTCAAGCTGCCGAGAGTCCCTTTCACCCTTTCTTCTAAAAAAGAGTGTACCAGTCGGGAGCCTACCTCAAACGTTATATGAAGACCAAAGGTCCTGTGACAGAGAGAGAACATACGGCCTTCCTGAACTTCTGGTTAGAGCATTTTATCTTCTGTGGCCCATCCCTCGCCCCTACCAAGAATTACCTTTCCCTGGCCTATGAACTGGCTAAAGGCACCCAACTCGGCCTAGGCAAATTGTTTCTTGGAGAGGTCTATCGATCTCTTCAACTGATGTCTGTCAAGCTCGTTCTCTCAAAAGACGATTAAAACCGGCGGTCCCTGGTGGTTTATTCAGCTATGGGCGCAGCTATACTTTCAGACCCAGATCCCCGACTTCCCACCTTTGACCTCCTGCACCTTTCCGGATGCCAATGGAAAGGATATCCGATGCACCAGCTATGGCCAAGCTTTGTATGGTCTCCCAGGTAGCAGGCTGATCCCTAAGGAAGCAGCAGGGTGGTTCAAGATCTTCTTTCAAGGTTTAGACAACCCCCTGTTCTTTCCTTATACTGAACCGGAGAATTTTGAAAATCCAGTCTCCTTTCGATTGGATAATTTTGCCGATGATGCCAGCACCCAGCATCTGTATTCCATCATGATTCGTCCCTGCTTCCTCCCTGTCGGCATGAGTACCTCAAACCGGATCATCAAACCTGGCTATGAGTGTTATCAACCGGTAGTGGCAGCCCGACAGCTCGGTCTTGGGCAGGTACCTCCACACTTCTTCTTGCACCATCTGACAGCAAGCAGAGCCGAACTGCCTGACATCCTTACGGGCCAAAGGTGTTATACCTTCTTTGATGCTTTGGCCATTCTCATTCCCCACGACCTCCGTTTCTCCTTCGCGACTGATGGTTTCGAGACTTGGTGGTCCATGTGGAAGACCCATGTCTTCAGAAGGGCCTTAGGACCGCTGTTGAGACAACTTGATGCCGAGTATGACATCCCCGCAGACCAGGTACCATCACTCAAAATATTTCTTGCAACCGCTTATGATGATTGTTTGCGACCGACCCCATTTCCCGACGACAACAAGACGGCCCAACTCCCACGCAAGCCGATGGCTCCCCTTTGTATTCCTTCCTCCAGCCCCGGTGGTTCTCTTACGCGAGAACTCGCCACCTCCGAAGAAAATCATAATGCGTAGTCGGCCGATTTCACCGAAATCGGCTCCCAAGAGTAAAGTATCTTCAGGGTCAGTTGCCCCCCGAGCCTCGACTCCGGCGAGGACGGCAGTGAGAAAGGTGGCTGCCAGGAAGACCCTAAAACACAAAGCTCCTGCCCAGGAAAGCCTGCACGTAAGTTGATCTGTGTCTTGACCGACCACATTTGCCTTTCCAACCTTTGTAACATGGTTGTACCTCTTTTTTCAGGCTTCCACTGAAGAGAACTCCAGTGAGGGAGCACAGTCCAATCCAAGGGACTCCTCCTCAGACGATACAGAAAGATCCACCACACAGAGCCAGACGGACTCGCCAACGTCGGCTTCTAGGAGGAAGTCGACTCCCGAACCTGTTGTCCTTCAGGCTCCGATCCAAACGGGGTCACGCCTGAAGCGTAGATGCGTCAAACGGGCTCGCACAGGCCCTCAAGTCTCCTCGCCGAGCCAGGAAGTTTCAAATGTAATTACCTCAACAGCTCGTGTTTCACACCGTCTTGCTACTAATTGGATTGCCTCAACATTTCCCATGCAGACTAATGGGACCTCTAGCGGGGATGTTGAAGAGTTGCCGATGCCATCGGCTACCCTTGGCCTACCCAATTCGCCAAGCGTGACTGACCAAGTGGCTAACCTGGCCGAAACTACCGCAAAGCCGATTGTCACCACCTCGGCTTCCATTCCTTTCTTGGGGGAGGTAAGATTCATTCTCCCGGGCCCACTCTTTCCCTCTGCCGCATGCTCATGCTGCTCTTGCTCGTCCGTCGGGGTGTGACCCTTCAAGCTTGGCCGACGTTCGATCCCAACTCCATCGAGCCAGCTGTTTCCAAAGCAGGTTCCAAAGCAGGTGAAGAGCTGGACCCTAGCGCAGTCGATGGCCCGCTCCAGCGTCTCAAAGTTTTGCTCTCCTCCTCGGTCGAAGCCCTGGTCGAGAACCCCAAGGCAATCAAAGGCCTCCTCGAGGACATCCAGCCCCGTCTCCCAGTAACGCTGCAAGTTAAGCTTTGGCCGGCAGTGACTTTGTCAGTTTTCGGTTCAAGGGTGCGATCGGCTCGTCAAAGGATTACTCTTCGGCGTGCCCAACTCCCGTTGAGAGCCGATATTGCAGGCAAATGTCAACGGCTCAACGAGAAGAAAGCCGCTTTAGACGCCAAGACCGCCACTTCCACCCGTAGTGTCAGACTTGAGACCTTGTGCAAAGAGCTAGAAGACCTTGAAAAGAGGACCAGGGAGACCAAACAACTTATCCAGGATGAGAAAACCCTCATTGCTCGCTCCCAAGAGGAAGCACAAGGTCTCACAGCCTGATCTGAAGACCGACCTGGCTGAAATTCGTGCTCTGAGCAGCCAGCTGGTGATGGGGAGGGACGAGGATGACGAGGCCGAGATCGCCGAGGTGGATCGAATCCGTGCCGATGCTCTTCACGCCCTTGATGCTTTTCTTCAGTAGGGCTTCTTTGTGTGAACTGATGCATGTAAACTTGCTTCGCTGTAAGGTTGACCGCCGTGTAAACTGATGCATGTCCCGATTTCTTTAGTTTTTTTTTACTGGCCGATTTCCCTATCAGCCACCAATATTTCTCCGCACATGTTCAACGATGTCGCGTATGCTCATATACCTAGGTGCCCCCCGAGCCGATTCTGCCAGGTAACTGCTGAAATCGGCTCTATGGTCGGCCAAGGTACTACGATGTGAACGTCGGCTTTGTTAGGAGCGCAATGGATTTTTCCCAGTGCATCAGCCGACGCATCCCATTGCCCATACATCGTGTCGGAGCCGGTCGCGCGGAACGGCTTCTTCCTTGTCTTCGCCGTGGAGAGCAGTTGTCCTCATCTCCGTCCTTACCAGGGTGGTGCCCGAATCCTATCATGTTGACGTCGAACGAGAATCTTGGCTGGCATCCTCCCGGGTGGGTGAACTTCACCATGTTAACGACGGGTGCCGATGAGTTCGGCACTTCTGGTGCTGCCAACGCGAACGGCAGCGGTGGACGGGAGTGGAGTGGCATCTCTCCTTGGTACGTCCCCAGAGCCGGTCCTGACGGAGAGTGCCGATGGCTCATGATTTCCTGGATCACGCGACGAGCGACACGCTCCAACGTGTTCACCAGGCTCTCAGAATGGCGGTGCAGCGAATGAGCCACCATGAAGTTGACCTCCTGACGCAGCGACCTGGTGCGTTCTTCTGACGGGGTGGACATGTCCACTCCATCGAGCGCGCCTTCAGTTGAGAACCCCTTCCACCTGATGCCATGGGAGCGGGTTCTGTGGAAAGAGCCGATGAGGTCGGCTTCGAGGACTGCCTTGATCTCGTCATGTTTCCTCTTGAGCTCGTCAGTCAGATCCTCGTACTTGACCGGAGTGCTTTCCGCCATCTCGGATGTAGATGGCGATGCGGTGGATGTCGAAGATTGTCCCACCGGGCGTGCCAGAATGTGTTGCGGTCAGAAACCCACCGTCGAGCAACGACTGGCAACACCGTAGAGCCGGGAACAACTAGGGCTGCGGCTGGCCCTGGTCCCTCGGAGCGACGGCCCGCAAAGCCTTCGGTCACACGCCCGATGCTGTCGCAAGGGCGTGCCACCTGACCTATACCTGGTCGAGGAAGGTGTTGGATGATGCCTCGCTTAGTTTCTCCGCAGGGCACACACGTAAACGTTAAATACGAGCCTCGATCGGCTCTCGGGTTATCTCGTGAATCGGCTCAAAGAGCCGATCCACCCATGATTCGTACAAGGTGTCCGAATATATGGTGGTCCTGCTTGATCAAGATAAAGCTAATACAATCTACGACGATTTGGGGTTTTCACCGCATAATCGGATCATCCTACTCACGATTGGGCCTCGCGCTCGCGTACGGTGACCGTAAGCCGATCCTAGACAGGGCCTAAAACCAACACGAGGTTGATCCTCGGAACATCCTGTCTAGGGCTAGCAAACTACACCCTACACGCCGCTGGATCCTCCAACCCTTTGTAAGGCCTAACTATTGCAGGATATTAAACTAATCCTTGAAGAACAAGGAGCAACCGTAACGGATCGGATCTACTAAATAATGATCAAGCGGGGTGCCGCCCCTACACCTAAGATAGGTGTAAGGGCGGCTAGATGCATAAGGGTTGCACTACGACAGCATATGATACTAAGAACAATGCTAACCCTAACACATCTAAGATAACTACGTTGCTCGCCATCAAAAAGGCTTCAGCACGAGCAACGCATGAACAACGGGGATAGGCTTCTGCTGCCTAGATCGCAATATGCGATCTAGGCAGCATGGTGCTTACCGGAGAAACCCTCGAGACGAAGGAGTTGGCGATGCGCCGAGATTTGTTTGTGTTGAACGTTGGTTGTTGTTTATTCCATAAACCCTAGATACATATTTATAGTCCAGGGGACTTTCTAATGTGGGTGTGCACCTAACCGTGCACGGTTAAAACTCTAACTTCTAATTTAAGATACGATCTAATATAATACAGATACACGGGCAACTTAGCCCAACTTGGTATAAAAGGCCGATTCATGCACTTCTTCCATGTATATTCTTCAAATCCATCTTCAATCGCGGCCCACCTCTGACTTGGTCAAACTCTGGTGATAACACACCCTCCAGGGTAAGTGCACTCCACCGTGTTAACGGCGGGGAAGGGGTGTGTGTCGACCTTCATGGCGTACTGGTTGAAAATTAGCCGCCCTTGTTCTATCGCCATTTGGACCTGCTGACGCCACACCCTGCAGTCGTTAGTGGCGTGGGTGAACGTGTTATGCCACTTGCAGTATGGCTTTCCGTTCAGCTCCTGCACCGTGGGGATCTTGTGACCTTCGGGCACCTTTAGCTGCTTCTCCTTGAGTAAGAGGTCGAAAATCTGCTCAGCTTTGGTCACGTCGAAGTCGAACCCTTTTGGAGGACCTTGTGGCTTAACCCACTTACAGGACACGGGGCTTGCCGCCCGAGTCCATTCGGCCACTCGCTACCTCTTGATCTCCCGCAGACACCTTCATCCTCGTCCGCCTCAACCGGGACCACCGCACGCTTGAATTTGTCCCGGTAAACATCCGGGTGGCGCTGTTCATATGCTGACAGCCTTACGCACCATGTGCGCCAATGAAGGGTAGTCTTGTTTGGGAGGCCACGTCCTTGATCGATGATGACAGACCCACCACCGCCAACTCGATCGCTTCTTTTTCGGTTACGTGAACCGAATAGCATCGGTTCCTAACGGTCTCGAAGCGCTGGATGTATTCGACACCTGTTTCCCGCGCTTCGTCGTACTTGTGCTAGATCGGCAATACCAGCCTCGGAAGCCTCCGAGTGATGCTGTATGTGGAACTCGCTCTTCCAACCGCTTCCAAGTCCGGATTGAGTTCGGTGGCAGCGATGTGTACCACCCGAAAGCCGATCTCGTGAGGGACCGTGCGAAGAACCTCACACGCAGCTCGTCTGATGCTGAGATCGTGCCCAGCTGTGCCAAATATCGGCTCACATGCTCGCTGGAGCTGGAACCATCTGATCCATTAAACTTGGTGAAATCAGGGAGTCGATATTTGGGTGGTAGTGGGATCAATTCGTACTCATTAGGGTACGGCTTGGAATAGCCGATTGTCCTCCTTTTCGGCATCATGCCGAACTGATCTTTCAGGATTGTACAAATCTGATCCGCGGTGATGGCTGCGAGCGTCGAACTCCGAAGATTCGCCGGGGTGGCATACTTAGCCAGCCATGCTTGCTTTTCCAGCTCTGAGCCAACTGCAGGAGCTGAGCTCTGGAGATTTGTCGGAGCGGCGTATTTAGCTAGCCACGTCTGCTTCTCAAGATCTGCTCCCGACGTTCCTCCTGCTGTTCCAGAAATCCCTGCTATTGCAGCCTGGTTCGAGAGTGTCTAGTTACTGCAGTCTGGCACGTATGCGCACGTGTATCCGTGCGAGATCTCCTTGGGTCACCACCACTCTTGTAGACGACGTATGCCGATGAGTTCGGCACTTCTGGCGCTACCAACGCGAACGGCAGCGGTGGACGGGACTGGAGCGGCATCTCTCCTCGGTGAGTCCCTAGAGCCGGTCCTGACGGAGAATACTGATGGCTCATGATTTCCTGGATCACGCGCAGAGCGACACGCTCCAAAGTGTTCACCAGGCTCTCAGAATGGCGGGGAGGAAAGGTAAAAGGCACTCATACTCCGTTCCCAGGTAAAAGTACTTTTCTGGCGCCGTTGTGTGTGTGCTCGAAGCTATTTTCTTTAGATCCTGCAATTGCATCTTTTTGTTTCTTGTTTACACTAGTTAGGCATAATGGACAACAATGAGCTTCTTATTCTATTTCCTGATTTAAGACATGGATGGTTTGATGCGAAAATTAAAAAACCTATGGAACATATTAGTATGAACGCTTTGAACACACTGTTGCGGTCAGAAACCCACCTGGCGGGCAGCGGACGGGCAACACCGTAGAGCCGGGAATCTCCCGGGACTGCGGCTGGCCCTGGTCCCTCCGAGCGACGGCCCGCAAAGCCTTCGCACGCACGTCCGATCGCTGATGCAAGGGCGTGCCACACTGACCTATACCGGTCGGGGAAGGTGTTGGATGATGCCTCGCTTAGTTTCCTGCATGGCATACACGTAAACGTTAAATACGAGCCTCGATCGGCTCTCAGGTTATCCTGTGAATCGACTCAAAGAGCCGATCCACCCATGATGCGTACGAGGTGTACGATCGGATGGTGGTCCGCTTGATCAAGATAAAGCTGAAGCGACCTACTACGATTTGGGGTTTTCACCGCACAATCGGAACGTCCTACTCGTGATTGGGCCTCGCGACCGCGCACGGTGATCGTAAGCCGATCCTAGACAGGGCATAAAAACCAACACGAGGTTGATCCTCGGAACGTCCTGTCTAGGGCTAGCAAACGACACCCTACACGCCGCTGGATCCTCCAACCCTTTGTAAGGCCTAACAATGCAGATATTAAACTAATCCTTGAAGAACAAGGAGCAATCATAATGGATCGGATCCACTAAACAATGATCAAGCGGGGTGCCGCCCTTACACCCGTGACAGGCGTAAGGGCGGCTAGATGCCTAAGGGTTGCACGACGATAGCATATGATACGAAGAACAATGCTAACCCTAAAACATCTATGATAACTACGCTGCTCGCCATCAAAAGGCTTCGATACGAGCAACGCATGGAAGACGGATAAACGTGTGCTGCCTAGATCGCAAGATGCGATCTAGGCAGCATGGTGCTTACCCGGAAGAAACCCTCGAGACGGGGAGTTGGCGATGCGCCGAGATTGGTTTGTGGTGAACGTTGGTTGTTGTTTATTTCATAAACCCTAGATACATATTTATAGTCCAGGGGACTTTCTAACGTGGGAACAATCCCAACCGGGCACGGGCCCAAACTCTACTTCCAAACGGCACGTATCCTAATATGTTACAGATACACGGGCAATTTAGCCCAAACTTGGTATACAAGGCCGATTCATGTATTCCTTCTATGTATATTCTTCAAGCCTATCTCCAATCACGGCCCACCTCTGATCCGGTCAAATTCTGGTGATAACAACACCATTGTTGCTAATGCTATGGAAAATTCTAAGCTTGGGGAAGCTGGTTTTGATGAGCATGATATTTTTAGTCCCCCAAGCATTGAGGAGAAAATTTACTTTGATGATACTTTACCTCCTATTTATGATGATTATAATGATAGTAGTCTTCTAGTACCGCCTGTTATGGAGGATAAATTTGATTATGATTACAATATGCCTCCTATATTTGATGATGAGAATAATAATTATAGCTACTTTGTTGAATTTGCTCCCACTACAACTAATAAAATTGATTATGCTTATGTGGAGAGTAATAATTTTATGCATGAGACTCATGATAAGAATGCTTTATGTGATAGTTATATTGTTGAGTTTGCTCATGATGCTACAGGACATTATTATGAGAGAGTAAAATATGGTTGTAGAAATTTTCATGTTACTAAAATACCTCTCTATATGCTTAAAATTTTAAAATTGAGCTTGTCTAGTTTTCCTATGCTTATTGCATTATGCCTACATAACTTGTTTATTTACAAGATTCCTTTTCATAGGAAGCATGTTAGACTTAAATGTGTTTTGAATTTGCCTCTTGATGCTCTCTTTTGCTTCAAATACTATTTCTTGCGAGTGCATCATTAAAGCTAGCTGAGCCCATCTTAATGGCTATAAACAAAGAACTTCTTGGGAGATAACCCATGTGTTTATTTTGCTACAGTACCTCTATTTTATATTTGAGTCTTGGAAGTTGTTACTACTGTAGAAACCTCTCCTTATCTTAGTTTTGTTGCATTGTTGTGCCAAGTAAAGTCTTTGATAGTAAGGTTCATACTAGATTTGGATTACTGCGCAGAAACAGATTTCTTGCTGTCACGAATCTGGGCCTAATTCTCTGTAGGTAACTCAGAAAATTCTGCCAATTTACGTGCGTGATACTCAGATATGTACGCAACTTTCATTCAGTTTGGGAATTTTCATCTGAGCAAGTCTGGTGCCTCAATAAAATTCGTCTTTACGGACTGTTCTGTTTTGACAGATTCTGCCTTTTATTTCGCATTGCTTCTTTCGCTGTGTTGGGTGGATTTCTTTGTTCCATCACCTTCCAGTAGCTTTGGGCAATGTCCAGAAGTGTTAATAATGATTGTGTCACCTCTGAACATGTGAATTTTTGATTATGCACTAACCCTCTAATAAGTTTGTTTTGAGTTTGGTGTGGAGGAAGTTTTCAAGGGTCAAGAGAGGAGGATGATATACTATGATCAAGAAGAGTGAAAAGTCTAAGCTTGGGGATGCCCCCGTGGTTCATCCTCGCATATTTCAAGAAGACTCAAGCATCTAAGTTTGGGGATGCCCAAGGCATCCCCTTCTTCATCGACAACTTATCAGGTTTCCTCCCTTGAAACTATATTTTTATTCGGTCACATCTTATGTACTTTACTTGGAGCGTCTGTTTGTTTTTGTTTTTGTTTTTGTTTGAATAAATGCTTGTGTGGGAGAGAGACACGCTCCGCTGGTTCATATGAACATATGTGTTCTTCGCTTTATCTTTAATGTTCATGGCGAAGGTTGAAACTGCTTCGTTCATTGTTATATGGTTGGAAACAGAAAATGTTGCATGTGGTAATTGATAAAATGTCTTGAATAATGTGATACTTGGCAATTGTTGTGCTCATGTTTAAGCTCTTGCATCATATACTTTGCACCTATTAATGAAGAAATACATAGAGCTTGCTAAAATTTGGTTTGCATAATTGGTCTCTCTAAGGTCTAGATAATTTCTAGTAAAGAGTTTGAACAACAAGGAAGACGGTGTAGAGTCTTATAATGTTTACAATATGTCTTTTATGTGAGTTTTGCTGCACCGGTTCATCCTTGTGTTTGTTTCAAATAACTTTGCTAGCCTAAACCTTGTATCGAGAGGGAATACTTCTCATGCATCCAAAATCCTTGAGCCAACCACTATGCCATTTGTGTCCACCATACCTATCTACTACATGGTATTTCCCCGCCATTCCAAAGTAAATTACTTGAGTGTTACCTTTAAAATTTCCATTCTTTGCTTTTGCAATATATAGCTCATGGGACAAAATAGCTTAAAAACTATTGTAGTGAAGAATATGTACTTATGTGTCTTATTTCTTAGTAAGTTGCTTGTTGAGCGGTAACCATGTTTTCTGGGGACGCCATCAACTCTTTTACCTTTGTTGAACATCATGTGAGTTGCTATGCATGTTCGTCTTGTCTGAAGTAAGGGCGGTTTTCACAATCAAATGGTTTGAGTATGCATACTGTTAGAGAAGAACATTGGGCCGCTAACTAAAGCCATGATTCATGGTGGAAGTTTCAGTTTGGACAGCTAATCCTCAATCTCTTATGAGAATAATAACTGTTGTTAAATGCTTATGCATTAAAGAGGAGTCCATTATCAGTTGTCTATGTTGTCCCGGTATGGATGTCTAAGTTGAGAATAATCAAAAGCGAGAAATCCAATGCGAGCTTTCTCCTTAGACCTTTGTACAGGCGGCATAGAGGTACCCCTTTGTGACACTTGGTTGAAACATATGCTATGCAATGATAATCGGTGTTAACCCAAGCTAATTAGGACAAGGTGCGAGCACTATTAGTACACTATGCATGAGGCTTGCAACTTATAAGATGTCTTATACATAACTCATATGCTTTATTACTACCGTTGACAAAATTGTTTCTTGTTTTAAAAATGAAAAGCTCCAGCACAAATATAGTAATCAATGCTTCCCTCTGCGAAGGGCCTATCTTTTTACTTTATTGTTGAGTCAGTTTACCCATTTCTCTCTATCTTGGAAGCAAACACTTGTGTTAACTGTGCATTGATTCTTACATACTTGCTTATTGCACTTGTTATATTGCTTTTCATTGACAACTATCATTGAGATATACATGTTACAAGTTGAAAGCAACCGCTGAAACTTAATCTTCCATTGTGTTGCTTCAATGCCTTTACTATGAATTTATTGCTTTATGATTAAACTCTTATGCAAGACTTATTGATGCTTGTCTTGAAAGTACTATTCATGAAAAGTCTTTGCTTTATGATTCAGTTGTTTACTCATGTCATTACCATTGTTTTGATCGCTGCATTCATTACATATGCTTACAATAGTATGATCAAGGTTATGATGGCATGTCACTCCGAAATTATCTTTGTTATCGTTTACACTGCTCGGGACGAGCGAGAACTAAGCTTGGGGATGCTGATACGTCTCCGACGTATCGATAATTTCTTATGTTCCATGCCACATTATTGATGATATCTACATGTTTTATGCATACTTTATGTCATATTTATGCGTTTTCGGAACTAACCTATTGACGAGATGCCGAAGGGCCAGTTCTTGTTTTACTGCTGTTTTTAGTTTCAGAAATCCTAGTAAGGAAATATTCTCGGAATTGTACGAAATCAACGCCCGGGGTCCTATTTTTCCACGAAGCTTCCGAAGTCCGAAGGGAAACGAAGTGGGGCCACGAGGTGGGGACACAGTAGGGCGGCGCGGCCCAAGCCCTGGCCGCGCCGGCCTAGTGTGTGGTCCCACCAGGACTCCACCGACCTTGCCCTTCCGCCTACTTAAAGCCTCCGTCGCGAAAACCCTATCACGTTCGACGAAACCAGAGAAAACCTTCCAGAGCCGCCGCTATCGCGAAGCCAAGATCTGGGGGACGGGAGTCTCTGTTCCGGCACGCCGCCAGGACGGGGAAGTGCCCCGGAAGGCTCCTCCATCGACACCACCGCCATCTTCATCAACGCTGCTGTCTCCCATGAGGAGGGAGTAGTTCTCCATCGAGGCTCGGGGCTGTACCGGTAGCTATGTGGTTAATCTCTCTCCTATGTACTTCAATACAATAATCTCATGAGCTTCCTTACATGATTGAGATTCATATGATGATGCTTGTAATCTAGATGTCATTATGCTAGTCAAGTGGGTTTTACTTATGTGATCTCCGGAGACTCCTTGTCCCACGTGTGTAAAGGTGACGAGTGTGTGCACCGTGTGGGTCTCTTAGGCTATATTTCACGAGAATACTTATTCACTGTTATGAATGGTATAGTGAAGTGCTTATTTATATCTCTTTATGATTGCAATGTGTTTTGTATCACAATTTATCCGTGTGCTACTCTAGTGATGTTATTAAAGTAGTTTATTCCTCCTGCACGGTGTAATGGTGACGAGTGTGTGCATCGTGTAGTACTTGGCGTAGGCTATGATTGTGATCTCTTGTAGATTATGAAGTTAACTATTGCTATGATAGTATTGATGTGATCTATTCCTCCTTTCGTAGTGTGAAGGTGACAGTGTGCATGCTATGTTAGTACTTTGTTTGGTTATGTTGATCTGTTATGCACTCTAAGGTTATTTAAATATGAACATTGAATATTGTGGAGCTTGTTAACTCCGGCATTGAGGGTTCGTGCAATCCTACACGATTAGTGGTGTTCATCATCCAGCAAGAGGGTGTAGAGTCTAGCATCTATCTATTTATTCTGTTATGTGATCAATGTTGAGAGTGTCCACTAGTGAAAGTATGATCCCTAGGCCTTGTTCCTAAATACTGCTATCGCTGCTTATTTACTGTTTTACTGCATCTATACTTCCTGCAATATTACCACCATCAACCACACACCAGTCCTGGACAGCAAATCACTTTTCTGGTGTCGTTGCTACTGCTCGCATTTATTCATACCACCTGTATTTCACTATCTCTTCGCCGAACTAGTGCACCTATTAGGTGTGTTGGGGACACAAGAGACTTCTTGCTTTGTGGTTGACCGGTTGCATGAGAGGGATATCTTTGACCTCTTCCTCCCTGAGTTCGATAAACCTTGGGTGATCCACTTAAGGGAAACTTGCTGCTGTTCTACAAACCTCTGCTCTTGGAGGCCCAACACTGTCTACAAGAATAGAAGCTCCCGTAGACATCAGAGTCACAAGTATCAACTTGGCCAGAGCCTCTACTAGCAACGGAGAGCATGTAAGAACATGTGGTGACCCGGCATACCACTGCATGGTGTAGTATGCAAGTCTGATATAACACCAATGAAACACCGTTCCACTAGTAGTATATCGCTCAGAGTGGTACAACAGAAACATATGCGGGTCCAAGGTATGTCTATAGAATTACAACATTGACTCTGTTACATAAGATCATCACATGACCTCCTACTTTACAATGAGGTAAAATTGCAAATAAACTCCGGAAGAACGACTCGTAGTCTAGACTTATCACGAACTCTATTTGTAGAGTATTTAACTAGCTAAAGAGGCCAAGAATAGATTCTAGCTAAATAGGAGCTAGATTTAGGAAGCTAGTTCCCTTCTCTTGCTTAATCTAGGTTTTCTACATGGTGGATGTGGTATATGACTCTTCCGGCAGATTTACGTCCTTGAAGTAGTTGCTGACTCCTCGGTCTTCGAGTTGTACTTGGAGATCCTCCTTCATGGCCTCCATATCTAAGCGGGGATTTAAGAGTGGGATGAGTACGAGCGTACTCAACAAGTTCATAATAGGAAAGAGGTGTTTAATGCACTAGCTACGGCATTAGACCGGAAAGTCTAATACCAATGCAGGTTTTGATAAACATTTCTTCAAGAGATTGCTTTTATTTCAAAGAGCTATGTCCGTCAGCCTTCACCGGTTTACTAGAACTTCATGGAGCTCCTTTCGGCCGCGTTCGCGAGTTCCATATCCCGGAACGGGGAGTGACGAGTCACGGTTCTTTACACTCTGCAGAGGTGTGTTGCTTTACCCATAAGAGATCTTAACCTTGGTGCCAACCGGGTGATCTTCCCGTCCACACTTCCTATGGTGTGAGGCCCGGTATAAGGTCTAGCCAATCATGTTCCTCCGCTACCTCGAACACCCACCCTTTGTTGCATGCGCCGACCACAGGTCCACGTCGGTCCCATTATTCCCGTATTTCAGGGTGGACCCCGACCACGACAACGATCGTTGGGCTCTACCATACACTCCTACGCCGGTGGCTGCAACCCATCATAGACCGCAATACAGTGGGGACTTAAGGCTTCCCCGGCCTACCGCTTGTTCTTCGAACGACAAGTGTCTACGGACTGTGCCGTGGGGACTTAAGGCTTCCCCGACCTACCGCTTGCCGCAGACGGATACAAGTGTCTACGGTAAAACGCATCCGTTGATGAACGAGAGGTGGAAACACTTTTGACTACTCCGTCCCACTCCGGATCTTATGGTTAACACGGGTATTACGGCACAAGAATCATTGGCGACATTTGTTGTTTAATCCTAGATGGATATAAACCCGTGCAATGGAACCTCCACCATATCAACACAATCCATGGTTCCATTGCCCACCACATAGTCATATTCATAGTTATGAAAGTAGTGGTTTTGATTTTTGTGCAATAGTGATAACCATAATACTTTGCAAGTAATTTGATAAAAATACTCAAATGACATGAGCAAGTGATGAACTTGCCTTTCTTGGCTGCAAGATTATGCAGGCAAGGTCTTCGATACGCAATAACTCCAAATTCTGAAATAGCATCATCGTCTGGTAAGGACGATGTTTAAAAGATTGGCAAGGATGCATTAATGCATAAGTATGAGATGCAATCGCTCTAAGCGTGACCTAACCCCGATGATTTAGGATCAGTGAGTTGTAAGGATTGGTTCAGGGTGTGTTGCACTTTTAGAATGATTCTCATACAAGGTTCTTATTCAGGTGTGGTTACATGGTATCATGAACAGGTTCTGCAATATATAATAACAATAATATTACAAGCACATAACTATAACATTTGGTATAATACTAACATGTAATAAACGAGTTGTCGGTTTTAGTACTATATGGCATGGTTAATGATTACTTGTTATATTCTTCAGAAGAATAACTTTTGAAGAACATGTTCTTTAATAAAGAACAGGTATGACAATTGGGTTTGTGGTTCTATGGTTGACTATGGTTTAGTATAGTTGCTTTGGAGTAAATATTAGATGGATCCCAACAAAGTTAGATTCATCAACACCTAGGGTTTGTAAGGTTAAAATAAGCCTAGGTATCCTAAGCAATTAATTATACATGGTTGTTGTCAAGGTTGGTTTATCTTGCTAGTGATAGCTGGCTAGGATTTATAGGTCCTTATAAGCAGGGTTGCTGATGATTCCTTATTTTCTTCAAAAGAATAACTTTTGAAGAACATACTTCTTAAATAATAAGAAGTGTAACAATTTAGGTTGAGGTTGTCTTGCATTAGCTATTGGATCTCTAAGTAGATAATGATTGGTTCCTAAATAGGATGGTTCATAAGTATCTCACACTAGTAGGGTTTAGTGGAACATGGTTAGGTAATGCAGGATAATGGGCATGGTTGCTATTAGGGTTCATCACAATGGTGTGATGCTAAGCATGGATAATTAAGGATGGTTGCTTGGTAATAGGATCTAGGGTTTACACTTGGTTGACCCTACTGGATTATTTAGGTCTGATGATGATGAACACATGGGATACCCATATATTAATGATAGGTCTTCTATATTTTATGTGGCCAAGACAGGTATTTACTTGCTACTAGGGTTCTATGCTTTGAAAGAAAGTACCATGATCACATGTCCTAACCTAGGGTTTAGGTTAGAAGCAGTTCAGGGTTCACATGTAATAATGGAACTGGGGTTCCATAATAGAATTAGGGTTTTAGTGTTCACATGGAATTATGAAACCATAAGGTTATTTAAAATGGAACTAGGTTTCATAATTTCTATTTAGTTCTTAGGTTAAGAACTTTATTATCAAGTTGATATTATTAATAACTTTGAAATAATATTGGATTTGACATTTTGTTATTTTTAATGAATTAATAATTAAGAGAATTATTAATAGGGTTTAATTCTCTCTAATAATGATTTACCAAATTAATAAGGAAAATTAGTTTAATGCTTTCTTTATTTATTTACTGGTTTTTATTTAATTTGGAAAGTTTTCCTAATTATTGAATTTTAATTAAATTTGGAATTAAAATTAAAGGCTTAATTAACAAGTATAAAATAATTGAATTTTTATTAAAAATAAAAATTTCATATTATA
Source organism: Lolium rigidum (assembly GCF_022539505.1). Classification (NCBI taxonomy): domain Eukaryota; kingdom Viridiplantae; phylum Streptophyta; class Magnoliopsida; order Poales; family Poaceae; genus Lolium; species Lolium rigidum. The sequence continues at coordinate 297,370,643 of NC_061510.1, read as the reverse complement.
TTTTTATTGGATAGAGTTTACTTTTCTAAGAATTTTGATATCTTATTTATAATTTTCCGAGTTATAATGAAATTTATACATTTATTTAAAGTTGCAGGAATAATTGGATTTGTATTAAAATGGAAGGAGACTTGCTAAAGCTACCCGGGCTAAACTACACACAGCCAGCGACCGGTGGGTCCGGGGCCATTGTGGCAGCCACGCAAGCGTGGACCGAGTCAAAATCGAAGGATGCTGCTCGGGAGCTCACCTGCCGGTGGAAAATCCACGACGGCGCCGCCGTTCTCGGGCTCCCGCGGACGGGGATTAATTCTACACGACTCAGCGCGCTAAAGGACGTCGAATGATGGTCGCGCCGCCCGCTAATGACCACCGGAGCATGCTCAACGGCGAGGTACCGCGGCGGCGGACATAGGCCGACGGTGACAAGCTTCTACGGCACGATCAGGGGCTCAATAGAATGATCATGCGATGCGTATTCTCACCCTGATGCTTCCTAGCTGGTCGCCGGAATCGATCGTGGTCGGTAGCGACGAGGCGGTCGCCATTTCCCTCGCAGTCTTGCGAAAGGGAATGGCCGAATTCTTCCACCACCGGGCTCCCCTTGACGTGTAACTCCAGCAGATGGACGAGGCCATCGTGGCGCTCCTCCAGAGCTCATCAGCGAGCTCCGGGGTGGTCAGGAACGGTGGGGCTGTAGGCTTGCTGGCGGGTTAGGGTTTCGGAATAATGGCGGGAAGAACAAAATCGAGGCTCCAGGGTTTCCTCCCTCGTATTTATACGGCCACCGGCTATCGTCGATGGTCGCGGGGTCCACTACGGCGGCCGGGACGTGGAGCTTGCCATCGCCGTGTTGTTCTCCTGTGCGACGACGGTGGCGAAGACGAAGACGAGTGCTTCGTCTCCAGTCTTATCCCCACGAAGGGGTACGTGGTTGGTTTGGGCTGCGGCTTGGGCTGGACTCGGGCCGTGTGTTGGACTGCGAGGTGGGCTCTGCGGCCGAGCGAGTAAAGTTTCTCTCCTTTCCTTTATTTCTTTTCTTATTCTGTTTTCTATTTCCAGTTTTCTATTTTCTATTTGAATCTGGTTTGAATTCAAATTTTATTTGCGGGTTTCTTGTTATGTTAAGCTGGATTAAGACATAGTGCAATGACTATTACACTATTCTTTATTTTAAACAAATATTTTATATTTGATTATATTTCATACTTGTGGTTTATTCAAAATAGCAAATAGGTATGAGTTTATATTCTTTTATTTTAATTTCCTTTTTCTTGTGAATCAATTATGTTATGATTTATTAGAGTTGATAATTTCAACTCAATATATTTCAGAGGTTATTATTAAGACTTGGTTTCCATTTGAGAAGTGGATGACTTACATATGATTTTATGTGAGCACCAACTTGTTAGGGTTTTGTAGCCTCTATTATAATTCCCTTTTTTTTAAGGTTAATACTATCATTATCTTTGAAAGTATCTAAGGTAGGTATTGATCTATCATGGTTGTTCTTGGGTACAAAGATAAATAGTTGATCACTTCACATATGGTTTTGAACTCAAATGTGAACTAGGTTTATGCTTGTGATCCCCATGTGGTACATAAGTTAAAGTTGGGATAGGGCATTGGTTCTAATGTAGGTAGGCCTCTTGTTGAATTATCTAGGGTTGAGATTTAGTTTTAAGTTATAGAGATGTGATGACACCATATTGCATGTGCTAAGATTAATCTTCTTTAACCAAAATAATATGGTTACTTGTTATTATTCTCATTTAGTGGTTAAGGACATGAGAATTGATTCTATCTTATTCCTATAGACTTCTTTTATATCCTTAATCTATAATTAAAGTAACTAAAGTAGTTATAGTTCTTTTTATAGTTAACTTTGGTCCTATGAATGGATGGTTTCTCACCATATTAGGTATGGAGTTTTACTCTAAGGTTTTCTTAGGTTCTTTAATTTATGAAACATAGATATGGTAGGATTCTACTTATGATCCTAGGTGATTCACAAGTTAAGTTTGGGATATAGACCTAGGATTGCTTACTAGTGATCTCCCTATAATTTCATGTGGTGAATGATATCTACTTATTATATAGGATTGAACTTATGGCTTATTCTTCTATTTCTCCATAGCATGGTCATGAATTAGATATGATCCATTTATTCTTAATGTCTTCTACTTCAAGTTCTTAGGGTTTATGATCATTACCCCATGGTGATGATCATGCATGGTATGGACTTCCTAAAATATCACTAGATTTATTTGGATATGGTTATACCAATTACCCCTCTTACTCTACAAGGACTTGGACTATAATCTAGGTTTCTACTCAAGGAATGATGATATGATTGTCTAAGCATGTGGTCTGCCTAAGAATTCTACCTTGCTATCTTTTGTAGCTTGTTCTTCAGGAAATCTGATAAACCTGCATCTTGTGGCATGCCTCCACCTCCTAGTCTGCTTCATCTTGATCCTAACTATTTTATGGAGTGGCTTTATGTGTTGGTTTTCTTGCATCATGGTGCAAGATGATGGAATGGATGAAGTGTGAGGCTCCTTTTATAGGCTTGGGCATGCTCTAGTAACATGACACATGGATGGATGACTCTTGCTTTAATTTGATGAGTGAGGTGCTTGGTTGTCATGCTCTCATCCATAGGAATCCTTTAAGCATGAGGTGGCATAGCTTAGGATTCAAGCTATGTAGATATTTTCATCCTATGTGGCATTGAGATTATCCTCTCATGTGATTTATTTTTGGATAGCCAAGTGGCTTTTGTTACTAAATATCTTGTGAATGATTTTATGCTTGTGATTGAGTCACTATATCATATGTGATTGTATTTTTATTATTATTGGGATCAAAATGTCAAAGATAAGGATTATACCCCAATTTTGAATGGTAATGTTTGATTTCACCAAGGCATGATCATATGAGTTTCAAAGTACTCATATTTTATTTTATTCAAATAGTTTGAACTATAATTCGTAATGTAAACGAATTTAGTTTTGTGATATTGCACATATTTAATAAGTTATGATTGCAATAAGAATGTGTGGCTTTTATGCACTTAGGTCCTTGTGTTTTGCTATATTTGGTATTTAATTTTAAAGTGAATTCAATTGTGCCTCAAGGTAGTTGCTCAACTTTTAAGTATTAATAATTTAGAGTTTGCTTCTTATCTCTTTGATGGTTATATACCTCTCCCATCTCTAGGGTTTAATGATAAGCTTTTGTTGGTGTTAAGTTCAAGAGTTTAGTTCAAGAAATACCATGAGGTTCATGGTAAGAATATTTATTTGTTAAATACAAGGAAGAGATAAGTCAAGAATGTTTTCTTCATTATATTGTTACTTGATTTCCCATTGAATAGATGTTCTTATGTTATGGCAAGGAATACATGTTATGATCTTTTATAAGATCAAGTAGATGATCCTTGATTAGTATGTTCTTGTGTTGGTTTTAGTTCCATTTGATCTAGCCCCTTAGATCAAATCATCTCTACCAAAACAAGGTTTTAGCAAAGTCACATTGAGGTTTATAGCGCTTGACTTGATGAGCTACTTCAATTCCACCAAGGTCAAGTGAAACTTCGATTCTTGTGATTTGTTTTACTTTAAAGCGCGAAAATTCCCCAGATTTTCTATGCATGAATGCAATGCACACATCTCGTTTCCTCTATTTTTGTAACCCCAATACCTGGGATATTACAGTCTCTACCCCTTAAACTAAACTTCGTCCTCGAAGTTTGATCTCTCTCACGTTTCGGAGTGTGCATCTGACTTGTGCAGACTATGACTTTTCTCGAACTCCGTGGTAATCTCACTGGATATAAATGTATATATCCCTTATCCAGATTCTTCCTGGAATCCATTAGTGTTTGACATCAAACAACTATTACTTCCTTTACTTCCATGATTTACTCCAATATTATAAGCTTGTTTCCTTTCTCATTGAATATTCAATGATTGGGACTTTTTCTTGTCCTGACAGTCTTATTTGAGGACTAATTGGATAACAATCTCCTATTTGATAAATTAGGTCTTTGTTTTTCCCTTACCACCAAAAGGGCAGTAATGGTACTTGGTAAGGCACTTACCATGGAAATAGTTGTGATGGTTTATTTTCCTAGGAATGGATTAGACTCATTTAGCCTATCCAATCAGGGTTTATAGATGATACCTATAACTATTTTGGTTTCTTTATGATAAGGGGTGGCCCGATCTTCTCAGTAAGCAACGGTGGTGATGATGATCACGGGATGATGACAGCGGAGAAACACGACGATGTAGTGGATGATAACTTGTATGACGCAACGAGATCTCTCGATTGGTCCCTGTCGCCAATGCAACGGCTCTCAACCCTGCAAGATATTCGCAACTCCACACACTTGCGCACGTAGCCGCCGACCACGAAGCGGTAAGTTGCAACCGTCTAATTCCCAATGGAACAGCGAGATCACACAAGACTTAAACGGGATCTACACAATATCCAAGCAATATGGTGTAGGGAATTCAATAGTTTTGCGAGCAAACAACTAAGAACTAGGGTTTATCTTAAACGTGGTCTAAAGCAGCTAGGGGGCGTCCTGGGCACTTATATAGGTGTCCGGGACGAGTTCGAGTCGAAAAACACAAGTAAAAACCGACCCGGAATAGATGCGAGTCGAGACAGACTCGGACTGGTCCGGTCTGGGATCCGGTCAACCGGGCTGTGGACCGGGCTGTCCGGTTTGTGGTCCGGTCAACCGGACTGGGGACCGGGCGGTCCGGTCGGGGGTCCGGTCAACCGGTCGGAAACCGGGAAAACTGCGAAGTTTCCGGTCTCGCTCCGGTACGATAAATTTCCTCCGGTTGGTGGCCGGTTTACGACCGGTCGACCGGGCCAGGGACCGGACGGTCCGGTCTGGGAGCCGGTCTGACCGGGTTCTGGACCGGCCTGGACTTCTTCTTCTCCTCTCGCGCATTCCTCCCGCTCCTCCCTCGCGCGTCCATGAGATATCTTCATGTCCAGCTCCATGTCCAGCTTCACGGCCCTCTTGACGTCCGTCTTCATGTCCATCTGCTCCTCTCCTCGTGCGATGCTTGTCTCCTCTTGATACCTGATGATACATAAGTAATAGGACTTAGGCAGTATAAAGTTCTCATCAATCAAAGTATCGTTTAGGAACAAGTTCACCTGTTGATTAAGTAGCTTCGCACGAGCTCTTGTAATTGGTCCAATCCGAACTTCATTGGACTTGAGCTTCACAGCCGAGGTTCATCTTCATTTGTTAATGACGGAGGTAGTAGTGAGGTAGGGATGTCCTGATCATCTCCCCCCTTCAAAAGGCGTCGACCCCGACGCTCCAAGGTCTTCTCCGTCATATGGTGTCAAATCAGCAACATTGAAAGAATTACTGACACCAAACTCATCAACTGGAAGATCTATCGAGTATGCATTATCATTGATCTTGGCAAGCACTTTGTAAGGACCAGCACCACGAGGCTTCAACTTAGACTTCCGCAGCTTCGGGAACCTATCCTTGCGAAAATGTACCCAGACCATATCACCAGGCTTGAACAACATCTCTTTGCGCTTCTTGTTCATCCTTGCAGCATTGCTCTTGCCTTTCTTCTCGATCAACTCTTTAGTCTTCACATGGATCTTACGCACAAAATCTGCCCTCTTGGATGCCTCCATATTAACTCTCTCATGTATGGGCAAAGGCAACAAGTCAAGTGGAGTAATGGGTTTGAAACCATACACCACCTCAAAAGGACACAGCTCCGTGGTAGAATGTACCGCCCTGTTGTAAGCAAACTCCACATGCGGCAAACACTCTTCCCACTCCTTCGGAGTTCTTCTTGATCATGGATCTCAATAGTTGTGACAAGGTTCGATTCACCACCTCGGTTTGACCATCGGTTTGAGGATGACAAGTAGTACTGAACAATAGCTTTGTCCCCAGCCTTCCCCCAAAGTGTCTTCCGAAGTAGCTCATGAACTTCACATCACGATCGAAACAATAGTCTTCGGGACTCCATGTAGTCGAACAATCTCCCCGAAAAACAGGTTAGCAATATGCGACGCATCGTCGCTTTTGTGGCAGGCAATAAAGTGTGACATCTTAGAAAATCTGTCCACTACCACAAATATAGAATCATGGCCCCTTTTAGTACGCGGCAAACCCAACACAAAATCCATACTAATATCTTCCCAAGGTGTAGTAGGTGCCGGTAACGGAGTATACAAACCGTGAGGCTTCAGCTTGGACTTGGACTTGTTGCAAGTAATGCACCTCTTCACATACCCGTCCACGTCCCGCCTCATCTTTGGCCAATAAAAATGATCAGCGAGCATGAGTAGCGTCTTCTCACGCCCAAAGCGACCCATCAAACCTCCAAGCATGTGATTCCCGCAATAAGAGCAAACGCACGAGACGATTCCGGAACACATAGTTTGTTAGCTCTAAACAAGAACCCATCATGTATGTGATATTTTTCCCATGCTTTACCAAGAGCACATAAGCGATATGGTTCAGCAAAATCATGATCAGTAGCATACAAATCACATAGTATCTCTAAACCAGGAATTTTAACATCAAGTTGAGTTAATAGCATATTCTTCCTAGATAGAGCATCGGCAACAATGTTATCTTTTCCCTTCTTATGTTTAATGATGTATGGAAAAGACTCAATGAACTCAACCCACTTAGCTAGACGCTTATGCAAAGTAGATTGGGCTTTCAGGTATTTTAAAGCTTCATGATCAGAATGTATGATAAATTCTTTTGGCCACAAATAATGTTGCCAAACCTCAAGAACTCTAATTAAAGCATACAATTCTTTATCATACTAGTAAAAAGCACGTGCTTTGCACGTCCCCAACCAAACAAGGCAACATAACAATAATACATGGGACTTTTAGAACTCAAAAAAATACACATAGTTACAAACTAATGAAATATTTTGTGAAAATATTACGGGATACATTGACAGCGTCTATCATATGTTGCACAAAATATGACGACAACATTTTAACTTAGTATGCTTACAAAAAGTCTGTTAGTTGAGCTGATATCCATATTGTCTCAACAAAGCTGATTCATAAGTACATCACTTCATGTTTCATAGGATCTGAACTAAATTTGGTGTTCCTCAAAAAGAAGTGAAGATCGGAAACATGGACACATATGGCTATCATAGGCCTTCACTTTAGGTTATTCGCGTTCAGAACATGCACATGGTTCCAAATTCCCCTACAAAAGAAAGTTTAAGACATGAGACATTCATTTATTAATACAAAATGATTTCTTCTATGAGACGGAGTATTAAATGACATCTTCTACAATACCAAACAGAACGCAACCTTCAGCATAGTTTTTGTAAGAACCTACCAGCATCTAAAATTACAACAAAATTAGTTAATCACACTCAAGATTCATAAATCAAATAATCCACTGTAGTCATAAAAGAACAAGGATCATCTTTTAAATCTACAATATATATATCTCTCTCCATAGTAAAAAATCATCATAACATTGATCTAGAGAGTATGAAGAACCATGTTCCAGTACTATACTGAAGAAAACAAAGAAGTACCTGTAGTTGCGCCGTGGTTTTGCATGCAACGGAACTATAGTGCTGCCAAAAAACATGCTACTTCCTGAAAAAGGAAAAAGAGCATCACTTTTAGCTGCATGATTGAAAAACATATTTTTAACATATATAAAATAGTATTCAGTGATCAACATACCTATATATTAGGCCTGAATGCAAAGCGGTATCATACATGAAACAAAAGGCACTGATTCATAATTCAAATTTATCATACCATCAATACTTCCTTATAGACAATATTTTTGGTACTTTTGCCTGATGAGTCAATATCCTTGTTTGGCTTGGCAAGTATTCTTGTTGTTTGCCTTGATATCCCTCTTGACAAAGCAACATATAACTGACCATGAGAAAACACATTCTCGGGAAGGTAGATGCCAACATTTGGAATGGTTTGGCCCTGAGCTTTATTAATTGTCATAGCAAAACTAAGACGAATTGGAAATTGTTTTCTTTTAAATTTAAAGGGGAAGACATCATCTTCGGATGGGTATAAAGGAATTCTTGGAAGGAATACGCGCTTTCCAGCATGTTGTCCTCCAATAATTTCTGCATCAATAGCATTATCTTGAAATGCCTTGATAATAAGTCTTGTGCCATTGCATAATCCATTAGACGGATCCAAATTTCGAAGCAAGATTACTGGGCAGTTGATCTTCAACTTGAGAACATGTGGAGGCAAGCCATTAGGTGTTAGAGAGTTCAGGAATTCAGGTTGGTAGTGATTCTGTGTATCATCCACTGCTGAATCAAAACTGTAGTAGACCTTTTCTTCCCCAGGAAATCGATTTATTAGCAGCGTATTTATTTCATCCACATATTCATTCTTAGTGGAAATAATGGCACGGGCACTTATATAGGATGGAAATCTTCCATACTGGTCAAGTCCAGGGAAGATATCGTTGACTAACTTACTAACCGATGCATCTGAATCAGTGTAACCAATAACTGTATCTTCAGGTAGGCGCACATAATCTTCACCAATTGATTCTTCGGTACCATTTCCAATTCTCAAGAGAAAGTCAGAGAACCATGGATCAGATTGTGCTCTCATGTTGCGATGTAATTTTATTTGTTTTATATCTTTCCATAGATAAGATTTTTTAAGACAAGCATTAACAATTTGTGCCCTAGTGCCGCGCCTCACTACAGGAAGGACTTGTCTGAAATCTCCTCCAAACACTATTACCTTTCCTCCAAATTGTGATCTACAACCAGTAATATCTTGTAAGGATCTATCAAGTGCCTCAACAGCTTGTCGCTTTGTCATGGTGACTTCGTCCCAAATTATTAAAGATGCCCGGCGAAGTAATTCTGCTGTCCCACTCTGTTTACTGAAGTTGCAAACAGTATCTTCTTGAATACTTATTGGTATTTTAAATCTAGAATGGGCAGTCCTACCACCAGGCAATATAGAAGCTGCAATACCAGATGTTGCTGTTGCAATTGCTATAAGACCTAAGGAACGCACCTTAGCCAATAAAGCTTTATAAAGATATGTCTTTCCTGTACCACCTGGACCATCGATGAAAAAGACCTTACTCTTGTTGTGTAAAACATGATCTAGTATTTCATCAAAAGCAAGCTTTTGTTCATCGTTTAATGTTGCCTGCAACTCCAAATCTTCTTTATCAACTGCAACAGATATCTCTTCAGCTAGTTCTCTCAGCCCTAAGTTTTTCAAATCACCAGTATCCAATAAATCTGGAAGATCAAAGGTCATGATGTCCTTCCCCATCGAATATAGCAGATCTCCGATATCTTTGAGCACCATTTGTTCAATTGCCTCATTTCCTATACCTTCCCTACGAAAATCTTCAGACATGGCTTCAAAGTGCTTGTCCCATAATGCACGAACATTCGTTACCTCACAGAATGCCAAAACTGTAGCAAAAAGCCTTCTAAGTGCATAAGGCATTTGAAATGTTGCAGCTTCAGTAAGACTATCAGAAATGCTTTCATCCTTTTCAATGAGACCCCTTCTCTCAGCAGCTTCTCTAAATGTGGAGAAAACAACACCTTCAACGGTACGTAGATCAACAAAAGATGTAGCACCCCTCACATGGTTTAGCAATATTCTTAGGTAATAGCGCTCTCCTTCGCTGGGGTGAGCAGCCACAAGTCTTCCTATTTGAATTCTTTTTGTCCGACGCCTCCACGTCTTGTTCTTTTGCCATATATAAAATTCAGGAAACTCCTTATATAAGAAATTTCTAGCATAACTATCGATAGAGTTCATTCGAAAATACTCCGTGAGCATTGTTTTTGAAGATGGTTCTGAGCTAATAACATTCTCCAAACTCTCAGAATCTTTATAACGCACAATATGCATACTTGGCAAATGGACTTGTAATTGTAGCACAGGAGGAGACATCTCACTGAGATTGAAAGAATAAATCCTCCATACCGCTTCTGGGGGTGATATAAACCTGGCATCTCTATAATCCCGAATTTCATTAACAACTTTATCTCCTGCGGCTTCCAGAATAAAAGAGGCACGGTCATGACCTTTATAGATATACTTGAATAAATACTTAACAGCCTTGATGCTAGAACAAACTTCAATATTGATATGACAATTATATCGCATAAGTAGGTATGGATTATATGGCACAACCCATCTGTTATCCAAAACAGCTCCTCTGATGCCCACTTGACAACCATCATCACGACGTCTATAGATTGGATATGAGTCCTTCCCTTGCAATGTAACCTCTGAGAATTCCCGGGGATAATGATATTTACATTCTCCATTCTGCATGCAGGAATTTTTACAATTGAGAACACCACATGGTCCATGCATCATGTGTTTGATAACTAAATCATGCAGCACAGGATACTTATCTTTGTCGGGAATTTCAGCTGATATAATCTGATCATACTGATCCGGGTTATTTATTTTGTAATCTGACTTCAGAATTATCAAGAAATGAGCATGAGGTAGTCCTCTTTTCTGAAATTCAATTACATGCACGTGGGCAGCAACTTCACCAAAGAATTTCTTCTTAAATATAAGATTTTTAAGATCTTCTAATTTTGCCCTGAAGATTCGTGCTACCAAGTCTGGGCGGTCTTGTGGTGTTTGACCTGGTGCAAGTTCTTTTGCTATCTCTTCCCATCTTGGATTGCATGTCATGGTAAGAAATAAATCGGGCTTTCCAAACCGTTGAACCAAAGCCATGGCGTTCAGATATCTTCTACGCATATCCCGTGGACCACCAATGAAAGAAGCAGGGAGCACTATGCGCTTCCCAATCATGCATGCACGTGTCTCACCAGCAATAACACTGTCAACCAGCCCTTGATACAAATCTGCTCTTATAAGATTCTGGTTTGCTGGTTTTAAGTAGAATGCCAATCTTATGGATTCAATCTTGATGTACATATCAACAATGTACTGTTGAGTCAGCCGCTTTCCAAAAAGTAAGATATTGAATTCTCGGGCTCGAACTTGCAGTTTGAAGCAATAATATTCCCTCGGCGAAACAAAAGAGCCAGAGTTACAATCTAACCCTACAATAAAAAAATATTTTTGTTAGATAAATATAATTTAGAATATAGTATAAGAGATTATTACATGAATATATGACACAACCTACCATCTCCATCGAGGTCATCTTCCTCGTTTCTAGCAATATCATTTGCTCTCTTTTTAGCAATATTTAAGTTCCAGCCAACTTCCCCTCTTGGAAAAAAAAGTGGGTACGAAAGCGGGTCATAACAACCATGGTACGCTTTTATGTATTGTGGATTGTCTGATTTACCATATACCATTATACTCCTATCGAAGTGACCATGAGGATTATTTCCCTCTACCCAGATTGCTGCTACTTGTGATGCAGCAGGTGCATTATATACTCGCTGATCTAGTGAAATGTCTGTGTTAAGCTCAATTCGATACTCATCAAGGTTTGACACTGAACCAAGGCTTCGAAATACTTGAGCATAAGGGTTACATTCCAGTATGCGGGCCCATTTCCTGATGAGAACTCTATCAAGATTAGGAGAATAACGAAATCTATGTTGCAAATCAGCATCAGTGTCATAGAAATATAATTGTAGATGTTTGGGGCCACCTTCTACCGGAACCAATTGGTCAAGTCCATGATAAATTTGACCTTGGGCACGAAAAGTGTAAACTCCGGACCTTTTATTGCAGTATCGTCGGTCCAAGATAACACCAAGAGAGGTAAAAGAAAAGTGAGAATTGAAGTACCGTATATTATCTTGAAAGTATTTCGCATCTGGATCTTGACTTGCATATAGTCTGCGCACTTCATCAGGAACACATGGAGTCACTATCTTGACCTTGCCACCCATGCAACAAAATGTCGGCTTCTCATACTGGAACCTTTTTGCACCGCAATGTGCACAGTTAGGTACTGGCTGCAAAACGTGATGGGAACTTGGTATATTTTGATAGATATGATTGCCCGAATCAACTTGTTTTTCACAAATTTCATGATTTATGTCTCGATATGATGAATAATCAAAATCTGTCAAATGTTCAAGAAAAGTAACAAAACGTGTGAGAATGATGATGTTAATTTATATTTTTCTTTTATTGACAACACAATGTTAATATTTACCTTGCCCACTTAATATACAACTCTCATCGTCTTCATAATCATCCTCGATCAAACCTTCTACTTGCCCAGAACCAACCATGAATCATTTTTTATCATTAGTAAAAAGAATATTCAGGAGAAAAAAGCGTGGATGGATAAAATGCACTACTCCACATGCATACAGAAATAGATGGTATACAACTTAAAAACTTCATTACCTTCTATAGCATGAAAAGGACCATTTGGGACATAGATCATACTGTCATGGTCTTCATGGTCTTGGACTGCAGCACATACTCGCATTTTTCGAGTATTGTCCTGATCATGTAAGTTACCATTATCTTTGTGTGTGGAACTGCAAGATGCTTCATCAGACGATCTTTTTCCACCGATATTGCTCATCATGTCCATATATGTGTTTGTCCACTTACATTGGCCAATACCTGCTGAGGCACAAACATAATCATTTGTTTCTTGTAGGGTAGTACTGCAACCTGCTGCATTAGACACTCTCATTCTCTTGTATTCACTGCCCCTTTCCAGAAAGGTCGACATTCGCTTATGAGCGGTGCTTGTTAATTTAGTACATGAGGTAGATATGGCAGATGGATCTGATGTGGACATGTTTAAGAGTCCAACTGCATCAACAATATTAGAAAGAAAAAAGTTAGAAAAAAGATACAAATAAATAGATCTTTTGCATTGTGGTATATAAACATTTTATCATCTGACTGCATGTCTTGAAAATAAACATATTGCCATTGACCCTTTTAATATCCATTTATTCTGGACTGTATGGATAATCAAGTCATGTAAATTTGTATTTAATAGATAAGATGGATTTTCAACTGTATTGATAGATACATACCTTTATCGCGACTGTTGGCGAGAGCTGGTGCGTGCATGTTGCCATGGGTAATTTTATTAATTTGGCTAAGCGCAGATTGCACACCATCGCTAAATGCTTCATGATTCTTCCTTCTTCGTTTGTATTCACGGTTCCTTTGCAAGTAGGCATCACGCTGTTCTGGAGTCATCGCCATGTATCTTTCCCGGTCACGATAACGCTTGCGCTCAGAAGCATTTCTTCCTATAATACCTTTATGTTCATCTGAAGGATTACTTGATTGTATGGATACACCAGATGGATATACTGGGCGTTTAGTTTCATTAACCAGAAGATCTACAAATAATAAAGCTTTGCTGATGATGACAAAGTTCACAGTGAACAATATTTTTTCGAACTGGTGATTGCAAATATCAAGGATATACCTTGTTTACCATTTGACGATATCCGCAAGTCAGCCGAATTTGTAATATCTTGAAATGGACTTCGGGATTCTTGTATTTTAGTGTATCTTGTTATATGATTAGCTGAATTTCCCTTCATTTCATCTGTAGATAACTCGTCAATACACGATTCCAGTTAGGCGTTACATATTTTAAAAATGTAGCATAATAGTCATATTATTAGCGAAGTATGGAAAATATGTGGTTGTAAGACACACGAAGCTTAAATTCACCCCAAATAGTTTTAGAAAAACTTATTATCATAACCCAACCTTAAAGATGGTTTAAAACACACCAAGCTTAAAGAGATATCTTGCTTTGCATTTGATGATACCCGCGAGTCAGCCGCATTTATAATATCTTGAAAAAGGTTCTATATTTGTATTTTTGGTAGATCTCGTCGTATATTATCTGAATTCTCCCCATTTCCCTTTCTAGATAAATATCCGTACATGATTCCACTAAGGCGCCGCATTAGTATAGAAAACATGTGCCTATACAAACGCACGAAGCTCAAGTACCCTCTAAATATTCAACAGAAAAATAATTGTCATAACTCCATTATTTCTCAATATCATTTCACAGTGGAAAATCATCCACCATCCATACAAAGATGGTTCAATTGAATGTATAAAATCACCAAAGTTTTTTAAATTAGTCATAACACGCATATACCGGTCCATTAGAAATTAGAATGGACGAGAGAAAAAAATCAAAATGATTCGTAGACACAAACACAAACACTTGGTGGGCATAATAGTCGATAGCCCGTAACTTCATCCTTTCGTAAATAGCATATTACCTCTTCAAAATGGAAGTGTCTTGGGTCGATGATGATGTATCAAATGTGTTGTTGGGCTGTACTGATATGGCGCGGCTGCGGTAGCGGTTGCAACCCACAAACCGAGAGGAACTGAAATTTAAGGCCAGCGGTAGCGGTAGCACCGGAGAAATAGACGACCACGGACGGCCGAGTCCGGACAGGTAGGAGGCTCGAAGCGTGAGCAAGCGGCGAGCCGGGCGAGCGCTTGCCGCGTCTGGTGGAGAGCGCGACCACGGACGGCCGAGTCGGCTCGAGGCGTGAGCAAGCGGCAAGCTGGGCGAGCGCTTGCCGCGGCTGGTGGAGAGCGCGACCACGGACGGCCGAGTCGGCTCGAAGCGTGAGCAAGCGGCGAGCTGGGTGAGCGCTTGCCGCGGCTGGTGGAGAGCGCGCGTACGGCAGATGTCAGGGAGCGGTGCTGGCGGCGGCAGCGACGGCGAAAATGTGAAGTTCTGCCGATTGGTTTGGAAGCAGGTCGATTGGATTGGAAGCAACTTGGTGACGAACGGACGAATCGCTTGTAGGGGATTTTTTTAGTCATACGGAGGGATGAGTAGCAGCGAGGGCAAGAGCACGGAAGAGATGGAGGCGAGCGGTGGAACTGGAAACTGCTAGAGATTGTTTTTTTATCGAGATTCTAGGTGCTTCTAATCAGGCGCGCACGAAAAACAAACTGAGAGAGCGCGCGCTGGCCGGTTGCGAATCCTGGAGATCCTGGCCATTGGATTTGTTCCTGTATGAATCTAACGGTAGATCGAAGAGAGAGAATGGAGCGCAAATTCAAATTTCAAAATTGGTACACTATATAGGAGTATAGATATAGGATAGTTCAACTTAGCACCAGATAATTTCTCAGAAAAATATGCAATTGGGCGACCCTCTTGCATCAACACACCACCAATTCCAATACCACTAGCATCACATTCAATCTCAAATTGCTTATTGAAATCGGGAAGTGCAAGCAACGGTGCAGAAGTTAACAATCGTTTCAGTTCATCAAAAGCATGATCTTGGGCAACGCCCCACTCAAAGACAACACCCTTTTTAGTCAATTCATTCAAAGGTGCAGCAATAGTAGAAAAATTGGGCACAAAACGGCGATAAAACCCAGCTAGACCATGAAAACTTCTAACTTGACTCACATTCATGGGAGTAGGCCAATTTTGAATAGCTTCAATTTTAGACACATCTACTTCTACTCCATGCTTAGAGACAACATAACCCAGAAATATGACCTTATCTTTGCAAAATGTGCACTTCTCAAGATTACCATAGAGTTTATTATCACGCAACACTTGCAAAACATGTCGAATATGTATAGTATGATCAGATTCATTGCGGCTGTAGATTAATATGTCATCAAAATACACAACCACAAACTTGCCAATAAAATCACGCAAAACATGGTTCATTAGTCTCATGAAAGTGCTAGGTGCATTAGTTAACCCAAAAGGCATTACTAACCACTCATATAAACCAAATTTTGTTTTAAAGGCTTGTTTTCCACTCATCCCCTTCTTTCATCCTAATTTGATGATAACCACTACGCAAATCAATTTTAGAGAACACAGCGAGCACCACTCAATTCATCTAGCATATCCTCTAAACGGGGAATAGGATGACGATATCGAATAGTAATGTTGTTTATAGCTCTACAATCTACGCACATACGCCAAGTACCATCTTTCTTAGGAACAAGAATAACGAGAACGAGCACAAGGACTAAGGCTTATGCGGATATAACCTTTGTCGAGTAGCGCTTGTACTTGCTTCCGTATCTCCTTCGTCTCTTCGGGATTAGTGCGATATGGCGCCCTATTGGGCAGCGATGCTCCGGGAATCAAGTCAATTTGATGCTCAATACCTCGCAATGGTGGTAGTCCTGCGGGTACCTCCTCCGGAAACACGTCGCCGAATTCCCGCAAAACACTAGAAACACCAAGAGGAAGAGGGGTCATGTCGTTAGAAACCAAAACCGTACCCCTGTACAAAAGCACAAGAGGCATGGCCGTAGGATCCTCACTAAATTCTCTCATGTCTTCTTTGGTGGCTAATGAAACTAAGGAATTCACTCTCTCACTTTTCGTTATATCACTCACGACATTACAATTCTCTCGCCTATCTAGAGGTGCATCCTCCAAATTCACTTCAATCTTCTGACGAGACTCATTGACAATCTGTTGTGGTGACATAGGCTGTAAGTTAATTTTCTTTCCCTTGTACTCCAAGTGATATGTATTGGCGCGGCCATTATGTTGCACAGAACGGTCATAGAGCCAAGGCCGACCCAATAAGAGGTGACAAACCGTCATAGGAACCACATCAAAATCAATGCAATCCTTATACGGTCCAATCTCAAACTCAACACGCACCATATGGTTTACCTTCATCTCACCATTATCGCTCAACCACTCGAATATAATATGGATGCGGGTGCGGTAGGTACTTCAACTTCAGCTTGGTACATAACTCCTTGCTTGCTAAATTGCGGCAACTCCCGCCATCAATAATGACCTTGCAAGCCTTGTCAGGACCAACCAAAGCTTTGGTTTGGAACAAATTGCAGCGCTGAGTAGATGCACTAGGCAACACATTAAGAGCACGCTGCGACACAACAATGGTACGAGCATCGAAGGATATGCATCTTCACCATCGGTGTCATAGTCATCATCGTCCGGAGCATTTGGATCAACATCATCTCCAGTCTCATACTCATTGTCCTCATTGATAAACATGACTTTGCGGTTAGGACAATCTCTCTTGAAGTGACCCTTGCCACCACATGTATGGCAAAGCATATCGCGGTTGCGCGTTGTAGACACACTAGAACCACTCGTACTTGCCGCAGATTCGGACTTCTTTGCATTAGATACATTGGAGACCGGTTTGCTAGGCGGAGTAGAGTAAGGAACGGAGCGCGTCGACGGTGCCGGCGCCGTAGAGGGCGCGCGGGGTGTAAAACGCCCGGCTCCCGTAGCACGTCCTTTAACCTTTGCTTCTTCAGCCAACCGTGATTCAGCTTCTCTTGCATGATGTAACAATTGATTCATATCGGTGTAGGTGTAATGACGAACAATGCCTTTAACATCATACTTCAATCCATTGAGAAAACGCTGCATTGTCATCTCTAGAGACTCACGGACACGACCACGCTCGCATAAGCATCTTCATCTCCATGTAGTACTCATCAACAGTCTTCACACCTTGCCTCAATAGTGTTAGCTTATCAAATATATTCCGCATGTAATTTGTAGGCACAAAACGAGAAGTCATAACTTCCTTCATAGCACGCCATGTACGGATAGGTTGTGCACCATCTTCGTCGCGGTTACGAACCAAAGAATCCCACCAACGCAATGCATAACCATCAAATTCGAAGAAGCAAGCTTGATCTTCTTATCTTCGAGTAGTTGGGATGTAAGCTCCATAACTTCTCAATCTTGAGCTCCCAAGTGAGATATTCTTCAACATCAGCTCCCCCTTCAAACTTGGGTATGGAAAACTTGGGCTTACCCAATCCATCTTCTTCATCTTGCCCACGACCATTACGGCCAAGTGGAGCCCGACCACGCGGACGATGACCATGAGGCGCACCACGAGCATTGTGTGCGTCATCTTCAAGCTCGGGATCTTCATCATCGTCTTGTTGTTGTTGTGTAGTCAAATTCTCAATAGTAAGGCGCATATCGGCAAGAGTGCGCTGTATATCGGTCATTTGATCAGCCAATCCAGTTGACGGTGATATTAGTAGCATCCAGCGTACCGTTTGATCTCGTCAAGCCGTATCCTTAAGCTCATCATCCTTAGTGCGGAATTCACGTCGCATCTCGTTACGAAGAGCTTCATACTCCCTCCATGTGACGATATCTCGCCGAATTCTTGTTTTCCTGGTTAACAATCTTATTATCACTAGCAGACATTATTAGTAGGTTAGTGCACTAAATCAAGAATATATGGTGGTACTCTCACAACTCACTCAAAACTGATAAGAAAAGGAAATCTTACCGTTCCAAAGTAAATTAGTGTTGCTTACCACTTGTAGTAACAACTAGTGCACGGATGTAGCGAAGCGAATATCAAGGGTATAAGAACAATCACACGACAAAGCAGGATATATGTGGGGCTGTAGGTAGGCTACCTATTTGCACCAATAACAAGCTCTAGCGCTGACCGTAGACAACCAATGATACTCACACAAGGCGATATAATGGGGCAATGCAACTATATGGAAGAAAAGGTTGCAATGCACTAGAGAGACGCTAGCAAAGCTCAACGAGACAGGCACAAGATTGCTCAACTACGGGTGCAGTAAAGTAAACTTAGGCCTTCACTTGATTCAACTAGCACGACACTTTTCTTTTTGTATTTTTCTTTTTGTATCACACACGCAGCTATGTAGCTCTTTTTGCTTCTTTTCAATTTTTTTTTAATGATTCAACTCCTTGATAACACGGCCAACAAGATATGCAAAGCACCAAAACCCTAATGAGCAGCCTGTCGAGCGGTAAAACTAGTCTCTTCTGGGGAAGTTCCTAGTCACGTATATCGATAGGCTGTGTCTATGGTTGGGAACAAGCACACTGTACGCTATGTGGACTCGGAGTAACAAAAACTGACACACTATGAGAAACTAGACACAAGATGATAGGGAAAACGCAAACCCTAACAATTCTACTAGAAGAAAGATAAAGATACGCAAAAACAACTACGAAAAGCAACTAAAACTCGAAATTAGTGCAATCTAAGGCTATGGCAAACCCTAACCCTAATTTTTTTTATGGCTTTTTCTGGATAGGAAAACACTCACAACTCAACTATGGGGTGGATTGTGGATGGCTTACCGAGGAAAACTGGAAATCTGATACCAAGATGATAAGGGGTGGCCCGATCTTCTCAGTAAGCAACGGTGGTGATGATGATCACGGGATGATGACAGCGGAGAAACACGACGATGTAGTGGATGATAACTTGTATGACGCAACGAGATCTCTCGATTGGTCCCTGTCGCCAATGCAACAGCTCTCAACCCCGCAAGATATTCGCAACTCCACACACTTGCGCACGTAGCCGCCGACCACGAAGCGGTAAGTTGCAACCGTCTAATTCCCAATGGAACAGACAGATCACACAAGACTTAAACAGGATCTACACAATATCCAAGCAATATGGTGTAGGGAATTCAATAGTTTTGCAGAGCAAACAACTAAGAACTAGGGTTTATCTTAAACGTGGTCTAAAGCAGCTAGGGGGCGTCCTGGGCACTTATATAGGTGTCCGGGACGAGTTCTGGTCGAAAAACACAAGTAAAAACCGACCCAGAATAGATCTGGTCGAGACAGACTCGGACTGGTCCGGTCTGGGATCCGGTCAACCGGGCTGTGGACCGGGCTGTCCGGTTTGTGGTCCGGTCAACCGGACTGGGGACCGGGCGGTCCGGTCGGGGGTCCGGTCAACCGGTCGGAAACCGGGAAAACTGCGAAGTTTCCGGTCTCGCTCCGTACGATAAATTTCCTCCGGTTGGTGGCCGGTTTACGACCGGTCGGCCGGGCCGGGGACCGGACGGTCCGGTCCGGGGCCGGTCCGACCGGGTTCCGGACCGGCCTGGACTTCTTCTTCTCCTCTCGCGCATTCCTCCCTCGCGCGTCCATGAGGTATCTTCATGTCCAGCTCCATGTCCAGCTTCACGGCCCTCTTGACGTCCGTCTTCATGTCCAGCTGCTCCTCTCCTCGTGCGATGCTTGTCTCCTCTTGATACCTGATGATACATAAGTAATAGGACTTAGGCAGTATAAAGTTCTCATCAATCAAAGTATCGTTTAGGAACAAGTTCACCTGTTGATTAAGTAGCTTCGCACGAGCTCTTGTAATTGGTCCAATCCGAACTTCATTGGACTTGAGCTTCACAGCAGGTTCATCTTCATTTGTTAATGACGGAGGTAGTAGTGAGGTAGGGATGTCCTCATCACTTTAGGTTCCATGAAAGGAATCATTCTATTAGTCTTTGATATTAGTATGTTCAATCTTCTTCACTCTTTAACCATCTTGGGCTTTATTGGTCAATGGTATTTTCTTCGTCCAACTTCATTATGCTTGACTTACTTGAGGTTTAGTACTTCTGAGTAAATACTATTCACTTTCTCAAGTTATAGTCCACTTCTTCTTCCTCGAGGTATAAACCTCGGCTTCTGGTCTGACATCCTTCTGAAAGTAGTGTCCAATAATCTTATGAAAATAAGATTGAATTTCCTCTCAGTTCAGACCTTCTTCATCTTTCTTACTCAAAATATTGAGTTATTGTACATCCAACTCAGTCTTTACTCTACCCCTTAGAGTTTTCTTATGGTCTTCAATTCCTTTTCTTCCAACTATTGGACTTATAATTAGAATATTGATCTAGGTCTTGTTTATAATTTATATTCCTCTAAGGTTTTGCGAAGAAACTTTGTGGTGTATCCACTCAATTGTGGACATCCACTGTGAATCCTTCGACTAGATGATTATAGATCTAGCTATTTGGCTGACAAGATTTTTATTTGTTCACAAACTTTTGTTACAACTAATTAAATCGTGGACTATTTGTAATACCAACTGATACCAGCTATGGTTATTATACCAACTGTGGCTATTTGATATGTAAAAATGGATTCTATTATAGACTCTGATCAACTGGACGAGACATCTTCTACTTTATCTCGCAGTATTGATACTATACCAATTATGGTCTTCTGATATCAACTATGGTCTTCTTATATCTGTTGTAGTTTCATAAATCATCTTCCTTCATTCAGGGTTTATTTTGCAAGAGAACCACTAACTGACACTATGATTATAATATCCTAAGTGATTTCCCATGCATTCCCTCTTCCATAATGACTATAGTTCTACTTCTACTACTCCACGGTCATCATATTTCTCACCTTCATGCTTCCTATGTACTAAAGTACTCCTCTGTTGAGGTAAAGCATGAGTTTTACTTGGTACTTTATTCAGAGTATTGTGGTTACTTCCCACAACTTTTCTTCCTTTGTGTGATGTACCTTTATCTTGTCTGCAAGATCTTCAGAATTCATCACTTCCTCACACGAATACCATTACCCTCTAGATCTATAGCATCAAGTTGGAACTTGATCTTGCAACATGCATTTGCATATCAAAGTCAAACTTCATGTATGGATCTAGTCAAACAATGAAAATCCAATAAAATCCAAGAAAATCCAGCTTTGTGCTTTTATAATACACATCATCATAAGCCTGAATATAATAGTTGAGTATGACATCCCTAAACATCAGGCTGAGATGTGTAGTATAAAACACCACATAAGATAGGTTTATATCGTGATACTTAGCACGAGTATATGGGATTCTACTATTTGTCTCAACATTTACCTTAATTGCACATTTGCAATGAGATAAACTTGAAACAAAGTGGTTTGGAATGGTTAAGGTTAACCTAATTTTCTTTGGAAGTACTACTTAACTTAGTATTATTCCATATTGGTGACCGCCAAAACCCACCGCCGGGCAGCGACAGTCAGCACTAGTAGAGCCGGGAAGAGCCTAGAGCTGCGGCTGGCTGAGACCCCTCCGAGCGACGGCCCGCAATGCTCTTCTGGTCACACGCGGCGATGCGAAGTGCAAGGGCGTGCCACCTGACCTATACCTGGTCGGGAAGGTGATGGGGAATGCCTCGCTTAGTTCCCGCATGGCATACACGTAAACGTTAAATACGAGCCTCGATCGGCTCTCGAGTTATCCCGTGAATCGGCTCAAAGAGCCGATCCACCCATGATCCGTGCGGGGTGCACGAATACTTGGTGATCCCGCTTGATCAAGATAAAGCTAATGAGATCTACGACGATTTAGGGTTTTCACCGCATAATCGGATCATCCTACTCCGGGGTTGGGCCTCGCGGCCACGCACGGTGCTCATAAGCCGATCCTAAACAAGGCCAAAGAACCAACAATGTAGTTGATCCACGGAACATCCTGTTTAGGACTTGCGAACGCCACCCTACATGCCACTGGATCCTCTCCCCCTTTGTAAGGCCTAACTATTGCGAGATATTAAACTAATCCTTGCGAGCAAGGAGCAATCGTAACGGATCGGATCTACTAAACGATGAACAAGCAGGGTGCCGCCCCCATGCCCGAGATAGGCATGAGGACGGCTAGATATGCAAGGGTTGCACTACGTAAGCATGTTTATACGAAGGACAATGCTAACCCTAACACATCTATGATAACTACGTTGCCCGCCATCAAAGACGCTTCGGCACGGGCAACGCATGAACAACGTGGAGCTTGTGCTGCCTAGATCGCAAGATGCGATCTAGGCAGCATGTCGCTTACCCGATTGAAACCCTCGAGACGAAGGAGTTGGCGATGCGCCGAGATTGGTTTGTTTTGGGGTGAACGTTGTGTTGTTGTTTATTCCATAAACCCTAGGTACATATTTATAGTCCAGGGGACTTTCTAATGTGGGCATGCACCAAACCGTGCACGGGTAAAACTCTAACTTCTAAACTAAGATGCGATCTAATATGTTACAGATACACGGACAATTTAGCCCAACTTGGTATAAAAGGCCGATTCACGTATTTCTTCCATGTATATATCTTCAAACCCATCTTGATCGCGGCCCACCTCTGACTCGGTCAAATTCTGGTGATAACACATGCCCCCCTGGTTTTGGAAATGACATTTCCAAAATCATTACGCTTTCTTTCGTCGGGTCATGTTGTGGCAGAGCGTAAACCTGCCGCGGAATCCTTCATCATGATGCCTTGCCCCTTTCCGCTTCCACTTCTCGCGTGGCCTGCGAAATTTTTCTCGTTGGGCACCACTTCCTCGGAGACTGTTGTAGCACCGAATCTCCCTCATATCCCCTTTTATCCGGTTTCTCGGTGACCTTTATAGCCCCGCTCTGTCCCTTTGAAGAAGATTATGAGGGAGGGCCAGCCGATGACGTCTCAATCGGCTTCTTAAGAACATAGTATCTACCAACTCCGTTGCCCCCGAGCCTCGGTCAAGGCGAGAACAGCGGCGAGCCAGCCAAATGGTCCACCATCGGTCTCCACATCGCAATGCGGCGCCAGCCGATTCGAACAAAATCGGCTTCCCGAGAGCAAAAGCCTTCGTGGTGAGCTGTCCCCCGAACCATCATCTTGGCGGACCGATGCAACTTACCCTTGACCTGATCTCGCATGTTCATGCTGTTCTTGTTGTCGATCGTGGTTGTGATCCTTCAAACTTGCCAAAAGGAGTTGGAGGTCCTTGAAGAGAGGATCTGCGTCCAAACACTTCCATTGAAGAGTTCATCCAATAGAGCCTCTCCATGTAACTTGATAACTGCTTCATGTAATCCTGGAGCACCAACTCCGTTGGAAGGACGAGCACCATGTTTGAGCCAGCCGATGTCTCATCATCGGCTTTCCTTTGCTTGGAGCGCCACTCTGAACCTGGTACTCTGAATGCAGTCTTGTGTATATCTTCTAGATATTGTCAACACAAAGTAATATAACGAGTGCAATATGCAAGTATGTAGGAATCAATGCACAGTTAACACAAATGTTTGCCTTTTTTTAGATAGAAGTAAATGGGTAAACTGACTCAACAATAAAAGTAGAAGAAAGGCCCTTCGCGAGGGAAGCAGGGATTAAATCATGTGCTAGAGCTTTTTAAGTTTTGAAATCATATAGAGAGTATAAAAGTAAAGTTTTGAGAGGTGTTTGTTGTTGTCAACGACTGATAGTGGGTACTCTAGCTACCTCATCAACCAGACTTTCAAGAGCGGCTCCCATGAAGGACGTTCTCTCTACCAAGCAAGGTAGATCATCCCTCTTCTCTTTTGTCTACACATGTACTTTAGTTTAGTTTTTTTTTTTTAGATGACACTCCTCCCAACCTTTGCTTTCTCAAGCCATGGCTAACCGAATCCTCGGGTGCCTTCCAACAATCACATACCGTGAAGGAGTGTCTATTTTCAAAATGAAGTTGCTTATCGATGAATCAAAGCAAAACATGTGAAGAGAATTATTAATGCAAGTTAATTAATAGGAGCTGGGAACCCCGTTGCCAGCCTCTTTTTGCAAAGTTATTGGATAAGCGGATGAAGCCACTAGTCCATTGTGAAAGTACTGCCAAAAGTAAATGACAAGATCGAAAGATAAAACACCACATACTTCCTCATGAGCTATAAAACATTGACACAAATAAGAGATAATAGCTTTTGAATTGTTTAAAGGTAGCACATGAAGTATTTGCTTGGAATGGCAGAGAAATACCATGTAGTAGGTGTATATGGTGGACACAAGTGGCATAGTGTTTGGCTCAAGGATTTTGGATGCATGAGAAGTATTCCCTCTCGATACAAGGTTTAGGCTAGCAAGGTTGTTTAAAGCAAAAACAAGTATGAACCGGTACAGCAAAACTCACATAAAAGACATATTGAAAGCATTATAAGACTCCATACCGTCTTCATTGTTGTACCTTTTATCATTATATCGAAACCGATCGCTTGAACCGGCCTCCTCTCCGTCCTTGCCATGGCGGTAAACAGAGTGAGCTACCATGTAGTTAACTTCCCGGCGCAGAGCTCCGGTCCGTTTTTCGAAGGGGTGGACAGATCTACTTGGTCGAGGGCGCCCTTGGCTGTAAAGCCGTCCCACCGATGCCATGAGAACGGGTCTTCGAGAAAGAGCCGATGAGGTCGGCCTCGAGGACTGCCTTGATCTCGTCATGTTTCTTCTTGAGCTCATCAGGCAGATCCTCGTACTTGACCGGAGTGCTTTCCGCCATCTCAGATGTAGATGGCTATGCGGTGGATGTAGAAGATCGTCCCACCGGGCGTGCCAGAATGTGCTGACCGCCAAAACCCACCGCCGGGCAGCGACAGTCAGCACTAGTAGAGCCGGGAAGAGCCTAGAGCTGCGGCTGGCTGAGACCCCTCCGAGCGACGGCCCGCAATGCTCTTCTGGTCACACGCGGCGATGCGAAGTGCAAGGGCGTGCCACCTGACCTATACCTGGTCGGGAAGGTGATGGGGAATGCCTCGCTTAGTTCCTCGCATGGCATACACGTAAACGTTAAATACGAGCCTCGATCGGCTCTCGGGTTATCCCGTGAATCGGCTCAAAGAGCCGATCCACCCATGATCCGTGCGGGGTGCACGAATACTTGGTGATCCTGCTTGATCAAGATAAAGCTAATGAGATCTACGACGATTTAGGGTTTTCACCGCATAATCGGATCATCCTACTCCGAGGTTGGGCCTCGCGGCCACGCACGGTGCTCATAAGCCGATCCTAAACAAGGCCAAAGAACCAACAATGTAGTTGATCCACGGAACATCCTGTTTAGGACTTGCGAACGCCACCCTACATGCCACCGGATCCTCCCCCTTTGTAAGGCCTAACTATTGCAGATATTAAACTAATCCTTGCGAGAGCAAGGAGCAATCGTAACGGATCAGATCTACTAAACGATGAACAAGCGAGGTGCCGCCCCATGCCCGAGATAGGCATGAGGACGGCTAGATATGCAAGGGTTGCACTACGTAAGCATGTTTATACGAAGGACAATGCTAACCCTAACACATCTATGATAACTACGTTGCCCGCCATCAAAGACGCTTCGATACGGGCAACGCATGAACAACGTGGAGCTTGTGCTGCCTAGATCGCAAGATGCGATCTAGGCAGCATGTCGCTTACCCGATTGAAACCCTCGAGACGAAGGAGTTGGCGATGCGCCGAGATTGGTTTGTTTTGGGGTGAACGTTGTGTTGTTGTTTATTCCATAAACCCTAGGTACATATTTATAGTCCAGGGGACTTTCTAATGTGGGCATGCACCAAACCGTGCACGGGTAAAACTCTAACTTCTAAACTAAGATGCGATCTAATATGTTACAGATACACGGGCAATTTAGCCCAACTTGGTATAAAAGGCCGATTCACGTATTTCTTCCATGTATATATCTTCAAACCCATCTTGATCGCGGCCCACCTCTGACTCGGTCAAATTCTGGTGATAACACATATATAAGTGCTATTGAGGACTATTTTGTATGATACCTCTAGTTCTAATATGGTTACTCTGAATACATATTTATTAGGATATAGTTCCTATACTTCTAAGTGTTTCTACCATAAGCATATGGTCATGATGTGCTTGGCACACTTCCCATATTTTTGGAACACAATTCTTGCACTATTGTTTTGCACTTGGCTTCTTATTGTACTCCTCTTAATTAATTATGAGGTTCTAGTCCATCACATAATGATTCTCGAGTGAATCATATATGATTTCTATTTCTACCATGTAAGTAGGTATATATTATTCCTATCCCTCTTCCTTTCCTCCCATGATTGAATCATCATGGTTTATACAACCTCATATAACTTATATTCATTCCTTACTATCAGTTGTTTTTTACACGTTTGGATAATTTACTTACCAACTACATATGTTGGTACACACCTTCCAATAGGATATCTTCCTTATGGTTGTATCCTATCTTTGGACTACCATGTATTGTATACCAACTATGATCTACTCATCTATTATTTTAAGGACTTATTGATGTGCTACATGTTTTGCATTAGCTAACTAACTTTACTTAGGAAAGATAGGTAGGAAAGTTTGACTCAAGTGTGTCAGGATTATTCTCAAGTGAATATCCATCTCAAGTCATAAGAAATATTTGGTTTACCTAGGACAACTTCCTATAGACACTACCAATCCTATAGGTCTCCTTTAAAGGGTTTTAATCCTAGGGTCAAAGCATTTGCTCGATACCAACCGTGGTGACCCGACATACCACCGCATGGTGTAGTATGCAAGTCCGATATAACACCAATGAAACACCGTTCCACTAGTAGTATATCGCTCGTAGTGGTACAACGAAACATATGCGGGTCCAAGGTATGTCTATAGAATTACAACATTGACTCCGTTACATAAGATCATCACAGACCTCCTACTTTACAATGAGGTAAAATTGCAAATAAACTCCGGAAGAACGACTCGTAGTCTAGACTTATCACGAACTCTATTTGTAGAGTATTTAACTAGCTAAAGAGGCCAAGAATAGATTCTAGCTAAATAGGAGCTAGATTTAGGAAGCTAGTTCCCTTCTACTGCTTAATCTAGGTTTTCTACATGGTGGATGTGGTATATGACTCTTCCGGCAGATTTCTGTCCTTGAAGTAGTTGCTGACTCCTCGATCTTCGAGTTGTACTGGAGATCCTCCTTCATGGCCTCCATATCTAAGCAGGGTATTTAAGAGTGGGATGAGTACGAGCGTACTCAACAAGTTCATAATAGGAAAGAGGTGTTTAATGCACTAGCTACAGCATTAGACCAGAAAGTCTAATACCAATGCAGGTTTTGATAAACATTTCTTCAAGAGATTGCTTTTATTTCAAAGAGCTATGTCCGTCCGCCTTCACCGGTTTACTAGAACTTCATGGAGCTCCTTTCCGGCCGCGTTCGCAGTTCCATATCCCGGAACAGGGAGTGACAGGTCACGGTTCTTTACACTCTGCAGAGGTGTGTTGCTTTACCCATAAGAGATCTTAACCTTGGTGCCAACCGGGTGATCTTCCCGTCCACACTTCCTATGGTGTGAGGCCCGGTATAAGGTCTAGCCAATCATGTTCCTCCGCTACCTCGAACACCCACCCTTTGTTGCATGCGCCGACCCTGGGTCCACGTCGGTCCCATTATTCCCGTATTTCGGGGTGGACCCCGACCACGACAACGGTGCTCGGGCTCTACCATACACTCCTACGCCGGTGGCTGCAACCCATCATAGACCGCAATACCGTGGGGACTTAAGGCTTCCCCAGCCTACCGCTTGTTCTTCGAACGACAAGTGTCTACGGACTGTGCCGTGGGGACTTAAGGCTTCCCCAGCCTACCGCTTGCCGCCGACGGATACAAGTGTCTACGGTAAAACGCATCCGTTGATGAACGAGAGGTGGAAACACTTTTGACTACTCCGTCCCACTCCGGATCTTATGGTTAACACGGGTATTACGACACAAGAATCATCGGCGACATTTGTTGTTTAATCCTAGATGGATATAAACCCGTGCCAGTGGAACCTCCACCATATCAACACAATCCATGGTTCCATTGCCCACCACATAGTCATATTCATAGTTATGAAAGTAGTGGTTTTGATTTTTGTGCAATAGTGATAACCATAATACTTTGCAAGTAATTTGATAAAAATACTCAAATGACATGAGCAAGTGATGAACTTGCCTTTCTTGACTCGCAAGATTATGCGGGCAAGGTCTTCGATACGCAATAACTCCAAATTCTGAAATAGCATCATCGTCTGGTAAGGACGATGTTTAAAAGATTGGCAAGGATGCATTAATGCATAAGTATGAGATGCAATCGCTCTAAGCGTGACCTAACCCCGATGATTTAGGATCAGTGAGTTGTAAGGATTGGTTCAGGGTGTGTTGCACTTTTAGAATGATTCTCATACAAGGTTCTTATTCAGGTGTGGTTACATGGTATCATGAACAGGTTCTGCAATATATAATAACAATAATATTACAAGCACATAACTATAACATTTGGTATAATACTAACATGTAATAAACAGTTGTCGGTTTTAGTACTATATGGCATGGTTAATGATTACTTGTTATATTCTTCAGAAGAATAACTTTTGAAGAACATGTTCTTTAATAAAGAACAGGTATGACAATTGGGTTTGTGGTTCTATGGTTGACTATGGTTTAGTATAGTTGCTGGAGTAAATATTAGATGGATCCCAACAAAGTTAGATTCATCAACACCTAGGGTTTGTAAGGTTAAAATAAGCCTAGGTATCCTAAGCAATTCATTATACATGGTTGTTGTCAAGGTTGGTTTATCTTGCTAGTGATAGCTGGCTAGGATTTATAGGTCCTTATAAGCAGGGTTGCTGATGATTCCTTATTTTCTTCAAAAGAATAACTTTTGAAGAACATACTTCTTAAATAATAAGAAGTGTAACAATTTAGGTTGAGGTTGTCTTGCATTAGCTATTGGATCTCTAAGTAGATAATGATTGGTTCCTAAATAGGATGGTTCATAAGTATCTCACACTAGTAGGGTTTAGTGGAACATGGTTAGGTAATGCGGGATAATGGGCATGGTTGCTATTAGGGTTCATCACAATGGTGTGATGCTAAGCATGGATAATTAAGGATGGTTGCTTGGTAATAGGATCTAGGGTTTACACTTGGTTGACCCTACTGGATTATTTAGGTCTGATGATGATGAACACATGGGATACCCATATATTAATGATAGGTCTTCTATATTTTATGTGGCCAAGACAGGTATTTACTTGCTACTAGGGTTCTATGCTTTGAAAGAAAGTACCATGATCACATGTCCTAACCTAGGGTTTAGGTTAGAAGCAGTTCAGGGTTCACATGTAATAATGGAACTCGGGTTCCATAATAGAATTAGGGTTTTAGTGTTCACATGGAATTATGAAACCATAAGGTTATTTAAAATGGAAATAGGTTTCATAATTTCTATTTAGTTCTTAGGTTAAGAACTTTATTATCAAGTTGATATTATTAATAACTTTGAAATAATATTGGATTTGACATTTTGTTATTTTTAATGAATTAATAATTAAGAGAATTATTAATAGGGTTTAATTCTCTCTAATAATGATTTACAAAATTAATAAGGAAAATTAGTTTAATGCTTTCTTTATTTATTTACTGGTTTTTATTTAATTTGGAAAGTTTTCCTAATTATTGAATTTTAATTAAATTTGGAATTAAAATTAAAGGCTTAATTAACAAGTATAAAATAATTGAATTTTTATTAAAAATAAAAATTTCATATTATATTTTTATTGGATAGAGTTTACTTTTCTAAGAATTTTGATATCTTATTTATAATTTTCTGAGTTATAATGAAATTTATACATTTATTTAAAGTTGCAGGAATAATTGGATTTGTATTAAAATGGAAGGAGCTGCTAAAGCTACCCGGGCTAAACTACACACAGCCACTGACCAGTGGGTCCAGGGCCACGGTGGCAGCCACGCAAGCGTGGACCGAGTCAAAATCGAAGGATCTGCTCGGGAGCTCACTGCCGGTGGAAAATCCACGACGGCGCCGCCGTTCCTGGGCTCCCGCGGACGGGGGATTAATTCTACACGACTCAGCGCGCTAAAGGACGTCGAATGATGGTCGCGCCGCCCGCTAATGACCACCGGAGCATGCTCAACGGCGAGGTACCGCGGCGGCGGACAGAGGCCGACGGTGACAAGGTTCTACAGCTCGATCCGGGGCTCAATAGAATGATCATGCGATGCGTATTCTCACCCTGATGCTTCCTAGCTGGTCGCCGGAGTCGATCGTGGTCGGTAGCGACGAGGCGGTCGCCATTTCCCTCGCAGTCTTGCGAAAGGGAATGGCCGAATTCTTCCACCACCGGGCTCCCCTTGACGTGTAACTCCAGCAGATGGACGATACCATCGTGGCGCTCCTCCGCAGCTCATCGGCGAGCTCCGGGGTGGTCGAGAACGGTGAGGGCCGTAGGCTTGCTCGGCGGGTTAGGGTTTCGGAATAATGGCGGGAAGAACAAAATCGAGGCTCCAGGGTTTCCTCCCTCGTATTTATACGGCCACCGGCTATCGTCGATGGTCGCGGGGTCCACTACGGCGGCCGGGACGTGGAGCTTGCCATCGCCGTGTCGTTCTCCTGTGCGACGACGGTGGCGAAGACGAAGACGAGTGCTTCGTCTCCAGTCTTATCCCCACGAAGGGGTACGTGGTTGGTTTGGGCTGCGGCTTGGGCCGGACCTGGGCCGTGTGTTGGACTGCCGAGGTGGGCTCTGCGGCCAGCAGGTAAAGTTTCTCTCCTTTCCTTTATTTCTTTTCTTATTCTGTTTTCTATTTCCAGTTTTCTATTTTCTATTTGAATCTGGTTTGAATTCAAATTTTATTTGCAGGTTTCTTGTTATGTTAACTGGATTAAGACATAGTGCAATGACTATTACACTATTCTTTATTTTAAACAAATATTTTATATTTGATTATATTTCATACTTGTGGTTTATTCAAAATAGCAAATAGGTATGAGTTTATATTCTTTTATTTTAATTTCCTTTTTCTTGTGAATCAATTCTGTTATGATTTATTAGAGTTGATAATTTCAACTCAATATATTTCAGAGGTTATTATTAAGACTTGGTTTCCATTTGAGAAGTGGATGACTTACATATGATTTTATGTGAGCACCAACTTGTTAGGGTTTTGTAGCCTCTATTATAATTCCCTTTTTTTAAGGTTAACACTATCATTATCTTTGAAAGTATCTAAGGTAGGTATTGATCTATCATGGTTGTTCTTGGGTACAAAGATAAATAGTTGATCACTTCACATATGGTTTAGAACTCAAAGGTGAACTAGGTTTATGCTTGTGATCCCCATGTGGTACATAAGTTAAAGTTGGGATAGGGCATTGGTTCTAATATAGGTAGGCCTCTTGTTGAATTATCTAGGGTTGAGATTTAGTTTTAAGTTATAGAGATGTGATGACACCATATTGCATGTGCTAAGATTAATCTTCTTTAACCAAAATAATATGGTTACTTGTTATTATTCTCATTTAGTGGTTAAGGACATGAGAATTGATTCTATCTTATTCCTATAGACTTCTTTTATATCCTTAATCTATAATTAAAGTAACTAAAGTAGTTATAGTTCTTTTTATAGTTAACTTTGGTCCTATGAATGGATGGTTTCTCACCATATTAGGTATGGAGTTTTACTCTAAGGTTTTCTTAGGTTCTTTAATTTATGAAACATAGATATGGTAGGATTCTACTTATGATCCTAGGTGATTCACAAGTTAAGTTTGGGATATAGACCTAGGATTGCTTACTAGTGATCTCCCTATAATTTCATGTGGTGAATGATATCTACTTATTATATAGGATTGAACTTATGGCTTATTCTTCTATTTCTCCATAGCATGGTCATGAATTAGATATGATCCATTTATTCTTAATGTCTTCTACTTCAAGTTCTTAGGGTTTATGATCATTACCCCATGGTGATGATCATGCATGGTATGGACTTCCTAAAATATCACTAGATTTATTTGGATATGGTTATACCAATTACCCCTCTTACTCTACAAGGACTTGGACTATAATCTAGGTTTCTACTCAAGGAATGATGATATGATTGTCTAAGCATGTGGTCTGCCTAAGAATTCTACCTTGCTATCTTTTGTAGCTTGTTCTTCAGGAAATCTGATAAACCTGCATCTTGTGGCATGCCTCCACCTCCTAGCTGCTTCATCTTGATCCTAACTATTTTATGGAGTGGCTTTATGTGTTGGTTTTCTTGCATCATGGTGCAAGATGATGGAA
This sequence comes from Lolium rigidum, assembly GCF_022539505.1. Lineage (NCBI taxonomy): Eukaryota > Viridiplantae > Streptophyta > Magnoliopsida > Poales > Poaceae > Lolium > Lolium rigidum. The sequence goes on along the minus strand of NC_061510.1, from coordinate 297,337,949 downwards.
TGGATGAAGTGGGAGGCTCCTTTTATAGGCTTGGGCATGCTCTAGTAACATGACACATGGGTGGATGACTCTTGCTTTAATTTGATGAGTAAGGTGCTTGGTTGTCATGCTCTCATCCATAGGAATCCTTTAAGCATGAGGTGGCATAGCTTAGGATTCAAGCTATGTAGATATTTTCATCCTATGTGGCATTGAGATTATCCTCTCATGTGATTTATTTTTGGATAGCCAAGTGGCTTTTGTTACTAAATATCTTGTGAATGATTTTATGCTTGTGATTGAGTCACTATATCATATGTGATTGTATTTTTATTATTATTGGGATCAAAATGTCAAAGATAAGGATTATACCCCAATTTTGAATGGTAATGTTTGATTTCACCAAGGCATGATCATATGAGTTTCAAAGTACTCATATTTTATTTTATTCAAATAGTTTGAACTATAATTCGTAATGTAAACGAATTTAGTTTTGTGATATTGCACATATTTAATAAGTTATGATTGCAATAAGAATGTGTGGCTTTTATGCACTTAGGTCCTTGTGTTTTGCTATATTTGGTATTTAATTTTAAAGTGAATTCAATTGTGCCTCAAGGTAGTTGCTCAACTTTTAAGTATTAATAATTTAGAGTTTGCTTCTTATCTCTTTGATGGTTATATACCTCTCCCATCTCTAGGGTTTAATGATAAGCTTTTGTTGGTGTTAAGTTCAAGAGTTTAGTTCAAGAAATACCATGAGGTTCATGGTAAGAATATTTATTTGTTAAATACAAGGAAGAGATAAGTCAAGAATGTTTTCTTCATTATATTGTTACTTGATTTCCCATTGAATAGATGTTCTTATGTTATGGCAAGGAATACATGTTATGATCTTTTATAAGATCAAGTAGATGATCCTTGATTAGTATGTTCTTGTGTTGGTTTTAGTTCCATTTGATCTAGCCCCTTAGATCAAATCATCTCTACCCAAAACAAGGTTTTAGCAAAGTCACATTGAGGTTTATAGCGCTTGACTTGATGAGCTACTTCAATTCCACCAAGGTCAAGTGAAACTTCGATTCATTGTGATTGTTTTACTTTAAAGCGCGAAAATTCCCAGATTTTCTATGCATGAATGCAATGCACACATCTGTTTCCTCTATTTTTGTAACCCCAATACCTGGGATATTACGGAACATAAACAACATATATGATAGATTGATAATCAACTTGACATAGTATTCAATATTCATCGGATCCCAACAAACACAACATGTAGCATTACAAATAGATGATCTTGATCATGATAGGCAGCTCACAAGATCTAACATGATAGCACAATGAGGAGAAGACAACCATCTAGCTACTGCTATGGACCCATAGTCCAGGGGTGAACTACTCACACATCGATCCGGAGGCGATCATGGCGATGAAGAGCCCTCCGGGAGATGATTCCCCTCTCCGGCAGGGTGCTGGAGGCGATCTCCTGAATCCCCCGAGATGGGATTGTCGGCGGTGGCGTCTCTGGAAGGTTTTCCGTATCGTGGCTCTCGGTACTGGGGTTTTCACGGCGAAGGCTTTAAGTAGGCGGAAGGTTAGGTTTAGGGGCGACACGAGGGCCCCACACAACAGGGCGGCGTGGCCCCACCCTTGGCCGCGCGGCCCTGGCGTGGCGGCGCCTCGTCGTCCCACTTCGTTTCCCTTTCGGTCTTCTGGAAGCTTCGTGGAAAAATAAGACTCTGGGCGTTGATTTCGTCCAATTCCGAGAATATTTCCTTTGTAGGATTTCTGAAACCAAAAACAGCAGAAAACAGCAACTGGATCTTCGGCATCTCGTCACTAGGTTAGTGCCGAAAAATGCATAATAATGACATATAATGTGTATAAAACATGTGAGTATCATCATAAAAGTAGCATGGAACATAAGAAATTATAGATACGTTTGAGACGTATCAAAGGTACGTCTACGTTTGGAGGAGTGTGGTTGCTACGAAAGCCAAACCAACAGCCACGAAGGCTTCACTCAGATCTCCTGTGAGCAACGCCACGAAGGCCTAGCCCACTTCCACTTAGGGATTTCCTCAAGGCGGAAACCGGGCCTTTACAAAGTTCTTGGGGTACACATCCACAACCAAATTGGAGGCTCCCGAATCTGTAACAACACAACAATCAACAACAATATATCAACAACAAACAACTAGGGATCCAAAAAGAAACACTAGCAAGAGGGCCCTCAAACAAATGAGGGGGAAATGTAAATCGCTTCGGTGAGGATGTAGATCGGTGTCTTCTCCTTCGAATCTCCAAAGATCAAGAGTTTTGGTTGGGGGAGGAAGGAGATCTTGCAAATCTTGTGTTCTTGAGGTGGCTCTAATGGTGGTGAAGCTTGGCAGATTTTTGTGCAATGATTGAGCAAGGAGGAAGGTAGGAGAAGGGTGGTATAAATACCCCCTCTCAAAATCCAGCCGTTGGGAGATTTCGAGGGCCGGATAATCCGGTCTAAGTTGGGGCCGGATAATCCGCCCCCATCAAAAATCCGGTTCTGGGAAAATCCGGCCAAATGTCCGGCCAAAAGTCCGGGGTCATTACTGAGCTGCGTCGCCTCTGGTCCTTAGCCAAATTTTTGGGGGCCGGATATTTCGCAAATATCCGGCCCGGATTATCCGGCCTTGGGGAAATTCCGGCCAAAAATCCGGCCCATGTCCAGGGAAGTACTGAGCCACATCGCCTCGAGTCCTTAGCCAAATTTCTGGGGCCGGATATTTTGCAAATATCCAGCCTGGATTATCTGGCCTGGTGAAACTTTTTTAGCTTCCTTTTGACTCGTTTTTCCACACAAGTCACTCTTATTCATGTATCTATATAATTGCTGCACCACTTCATCAAACATTAGAGTATCACATACATTGACATCAAACACACAAAACATATTATGAGAGATGTTCTTTCAAAAATAAATCGATATTAATCATAATACATGAGCACTATCGTCTAATATTGGTGGTACAACATGCATGTATCGTCGGCTGCATGGGCTTAACCTAGCAACATCTTCCTCTACGGCGACCTGTAGGAGGACATGGGAGAGGGTTCGTCTGAGTCGAGCGACCGACTATAGTATTTTGGATTTGGGGGCTAACTATAGTCTTTTTATGACCTAAGTGTACAAATAAAATGGCCAAAATATGCAAGTATTTGAGTGATTATGTAAGAGAAAATTGTTGTATACTTCATTTTATTCCATTCTTTGTAAAGACATCGTGTTATTTCAGTTATCAATAAAGTACATGTTTGTTTCATTTCTCAAGTTCTCCATTTCTAAATTTAATTATATGATAATTTGAACAGAAATTTGAATGTAAGATTCAAATTCTAGTTTTGAATTGAAATGAACCTTGATGTTTCTTTTACATGTTTTCCCTTTTCGGGTAAATGTGCTCAAAGATTATTCCGAGAGCAAACATTGTCAAGATCATAACTCTAATCCATCAAGACTCGTATCAGGTTCTCGATCACTTTGAGTCTTCAATAGAATCAAAAAAATGTCCCCCAAATTTTAAGATGAATACACAAATCCTAAATCTACCCTTTCGTGTCCTAGAAACCTAAGGTGTTATATCCAGCTGGTAATTAGCTTATTTCTAAAAAACTTGATAAAAAGGTTTGTAAAAAAAGCACGTGGATGAAGCTACGCTACACCTAGAAATGAAAACGAAGCGGAAAATTTCTAGGTTTTAATGAAAAAGGGGAAGTGGAGAGAAAATACGAAACGAAGATAGAATTTTTTGAAACGAATAGGGAAGAAGAAATAGACCTTTTTTGCGGCACAGACACAAAGGAACATAATTTCCATCCGTCACATCCCATATTTTGTAGTATGAGTAACTAACCTAAGAAGAGAGAAAAAATTTGGAACTAACAAAAACTTTGAGTTGTTTGAATGTCATCAAGTTTCTGTTGGTGCTATATCGATTTTAGTGACTTGTCTCAATGCTTGATTGCTCTGATTGCCCCGGTAACAGCAAAATACGAAAAATGAAATTTTCTGCCACCCAAAATAAAAAAAACCAAGATATTAGAACTTCAAAAGAAATTGTCGTAAATCTTCTAAACAATGGCAAATAACTCAATAATAATCATGATAAACATGAGCAATATTATCTAATATTGGTGGTACAACATGCACGCATCATTGGCTGGCTGGGCATAACCTTTCGCTGCGGCGACCAGTAGGAGGACGGAGGAAAGGGTTCGTCCGAGTCGAGCGCCCAACTATAGTATTTTGGACTTGGGGGCTAACTATAGTCTTTTATGGTCTACGTGTAGAAGTAAAATGGCCAAAATATGTGAGTAATTATGTAAGAACAAATTGTTGTTCCTGGTTTCGAGTGTTAATTTGGTACAGTTTAATTTCATTTTCAAAAATGTAGTGGTTCTACTTGTTTGTTGGCTTGATAATAGCTTCAAAACTTAGTCATCTGTTACTAGGCCTTTGTTGCAATTGGAAGGCTTACATAATGTTCTGTTGTTGTTTATCTGAAAATAATCATATATATATATATATATATATATATATATATATATATATATATATATATATATATATATATATATCAGATCATTGCTACTCCGTATCAGAATTTCAATTCTGCGCAACGTTTTCCCCTGCCCGAGAATGACCAGAGGGTCAGATGGTTAGCTCGAGTTGGTGGCTACCCCGCAACCCGGGTTCGAATCTTCTCGGACGTGGATTTGCGGCTCATTGAGCTTCTTCTATAAGAATAAGCCCTGGGTGCTAGTGCCCATGGGTCTCGTTTTTTTTTTTTTTTTTCCCCTGCCCGCCCTCGCTGTGGAACCTCGGTTATTTGTCTGTGAATCGCTGCGTGCCGTCGGATGTGGATGGAAGGTGGATACATGCGGCAAAGCTGCAGGTGGAAACCCTCTCCACACTACACTCCACCATCCACCATGTTCGCCTCCTCCTTCTGCCGGCGGCGGCTCCTCCTCCGCATCCCCGGCGAAGGCACAAACCTCCTACAGTCCATCCATCTAGCCCACAGCAGCTACTCCTCAGCCGCCGTCTCCCGTGCACCCAGCTCCGACCTCTGCCCAGCCACCGTCTCCTACCTCATCTCCTGCGGCCTCTCCCCCGCCGCCGCCGCCACCACGGCCACCACTCAAAGGATCCGCATCGTTTCCCCCGACAAGGCAGACGCCGTGTGCGCCCTCCTCAGAGCCTACGGCTTCGCCGACGCGGACATCGTCCGGACGGTGCGCAGCGCCCCGTCCATCCTCGTCGCCGACCCCGAGCGGATCCTCCGCCCCAAGCTCGACTTCTTCGCCGCCCTCCGCTTCGAGCCGCGCAAGATCGCCACCGCGCCGTTCCTCCTCGTGCGCAGCCTCGACAAGAACATCGTCCCGTCCATCCGGTTCCTCCGCGGCGTCATCGGCGGCGACGATCAGCTCCGCCGCGGCTTCTCCCGCGTGCCCCGGGCCCTCATGGCGGACGTCGACCGGAACATGCGCCCCGCCGTGGACGCCCTCCGCCGCTGCGGCCTCGACGACGCCGCCATCTCCAAGCTCCTCGTCATCCAGATGGGCGTGCTCCTCACGTCGCCGGATCGCATCTGCGAAATCTTCCAGGAACTCAAGGCCATCGGTATGTCCATCTTGGACTCGCGCTTCCTATACTGCTTCCGCGCGATGTGCGGCCTTAAGAGGGGCGCATGGCGGCAGAAGCTCGCCTTGCTCCGGAGCTTCGGGCTGTCGGAGGGTGAGGTGATCAAGGCCTTCAAGACGCAGCCCATGCTGTTTCTTTACGCCGATGACAACATCAAAAGGAAGCTCCGGTTCTTGCTGGACGAGGTCAAGCTTGGAGTAAGCCATGTAATTGCCCAGCCTGTAATTCTGTCTTATAGCATGGAGAACTGCATCCTGCCAAGGTGCGCCGTGCTGAGTATGTTGATGAAGGAGGGGAAGATCCCGAGAGATATCAAGTTGCTTCCAGCATTGCTTGGTAATTCCACGGTGTTCTCGACCAGATATGTACTGAGGCATGCGGATGATGTGCCAGATGTTGTCAAGGCGTATGAGGGTAAGATCAAATTCCAAGGATTCACGCATGACACATGATTTTTCCAATACAAGAACAATAGTACCATTCAGGATTATTAGGCTGGTAATGATCAAGTCATGATCCATGATTTTAAGTTAACACCGCTTGACAGAACAATTTGCACCATTGGTAGCCCACAGCACATGCTCTATTGTTCTGTGTCTTCTACTTTTGTAATTTAGCAGCTGCCATTAGCGTCATATAGCCAATTGAACTGTGGAATCATGATAGATGATTTACTCTTCTCCAGGTTCCTTTGTCTGGTATGGAGTTAAACTGGTTTTGCTAATTTGAACTTTTTAGATCGACTGTTGCAACACATTTTGAGTTATAAATGTTACAGGGTAATGAAATGAGTGTTGATTCTTAATATCCTATTCTATCCACTACCCATCCGAAGTCTTAATTTGTGGTTCTTTCCTACCCATCTGAAGTCTTTTTGTGGTTCTTTCCTACCCATCTGAAGTCTTTGTGCTTCTTTCCAATATATAAATTCGTCGCGCTGCCGAGAGTAGAAACTGTGTGGTTGTGTTCTAGAGTGATAGTCCCTATTTTTCAGCAGCGACCCTTGCTCCTTCAGGTTGCACTGAATCAACTGCATCAAAAACAAGCTCTATGGAAAATATAGAAGGGTAAGCTAGCAAAAAAAGAAGAAGATTAGCTGCATACATTGTCAGACACAAGACTAAACTTCTCTTGCTTGCTCCTGACTGCTAAATGAGTGGATAGTTTCCAAAGTATCAGGATTAAGACAACAATGTTGCACCTGATCGAGAGGGCAAGGCAGGATTAAGCCTAACACTGATCTGGCATCTGTTAATTTGCCTCTTGGATCCTCATGAATGTTCAGGAATTTGATGTTTGGTTTGATACGTTCCATCTTATGTAATGTCTCTTCTCATTTCATGGCCACTAAACTTATGTTCTATCTATGATGTCCGTCATTTGTTTATGGTTTTAGAGCATCTCCAGCATGTGATGTAGATGTAAAATAACTACCATATCCATCACTTTGACCAGAAAAACAGCTTCAGCAGATGATGTAGATGTAAAAAAAATATCCTGAAATTTTTACACCATGAAGCAAATATAAGGTGATGTATGGAAAACAAACGTCCACGCGCGAGCTCCAACTACCACTTTATCGTTTCCTACTTCCCCACCCGCGCGACCTCGACCGCGTGGACGCCGGTCGAATCCTGGTCATGGATCCCTCCTCCAGCCCCCCTCTTGCACTTTCGGCCCTCCCTCCCACCAGACAGCTCCTGGTGAAATCGAGCGCCACCGCAACAGGCCCAAACCCTAGTGCCTCCCTCCACCGGCCGGTCTTCGCCACGCCCAAGCACTGCGTCGACCGCATCCAGTGCTACGCCATCGAAGCTGAAGGAGTCGAAGCCCGCAACGAATGGCAAGGTGGCCGACTCCAAGAGGTCAGCATCAGCGACATTTGCGTCGGTGCTGACCACGCTCGTTCCCCCAAGAACGAAGAAGAAGATGGTTGGCGGGCGTGGAAAAAACCACTCGGATGCCATAGTCCATTTCGTTGTCCCTACCCGCCCCCTCCCCCCGCCTGCCGTGGAGGAGCCGGTGTTCTCGCACGCGCCGTCGGCCGGTCGCAACTTCGTCGATGAAATGATAACAAACGTCACTGCCGCGCCTACACCGTAGCCGCCGCCGCCGAATGCGCGCTCCTCCAACGCCGCAGCTGCCGCTCCACCGCGCGCGCCTCTGCGCTCGACCCTCGATCGCCGCCGCCAGCTCGCTCAGAACGCTGTCCTCGCCCCATTGGCGTAGCAGCCGCCTCCTCCTCTTCTACAACGCTATCCGACGGCATACCTGCTCCCTCCCCTAGCTCACGGTAGGCTTGCTGTTTTCATTTTAGTTTCATCAATATTTTTACCTGGATTAATTCCCCTGTCTCATTGTTGTGTTCATGATACAAATTTTCTTACATTGGTTTATCGTGTCCACTTCTCTACTGGTTCAGATTGTAGGTTACATATGGGTTCAGGTTGTCTAAATAGTTGAGTAATAATCACTCTGTTACCACGCATTGATTAAGATTTCAGAATACATATTGGTTCAGATCGACTGGCCGGAATTCTTTGAGATCCGCCAAACAATCAGCCTGACCATTCAACTTAATCAGTACATCGATGTTTATAATATACAGCTTGATCACTGCTTCCATAATAATCAGTACAATGATTTATTAGGAAACATTCCAATTCGTGATTTTGTATGTCTATTTTTTATATGTAGTATCCAATTCATCATTTTTGTTTGATGTAATAGGCAACATTTCACTGAAAAATCAATTTACTGATTAGATTTCATTATATTAACTTTTGCATGCGTGATAGACAATATGTTTGATAACTCCGAACGGCGAAGCCACTATTGTGTAATAGTTGACTCATGATCAGTACTAATTTATATTCAACTCTTGGCCGGAAGAAAACATTTGTGTTTGTCCCTAGAAACATCAACTGATGATGGGGAAACATGGTGCATGAAAGCAGCATACTTGAGTACATGACAAGGGTTGCTGACTTGGTAATAGGTTTTATTTTCCAAAAAATATCTATCTGAGGGAACTGAAAAAACTAGCGGGCAGGTTCCTGTTTCCACCAAAGAAATGGGAGATCTTATTTCCCTTCTCCACGGAGATTTTCTTGACCATATTTCAAAACTGCAGGGGTGTCACCTTGACCGAACCAATCCATCTTTTAACCTTTTTCTGGGGATGCTCTTAGGTCACACGATGTTTTGGGAATGATCTTACGTCATCGTTTTTTGTGTAGGGTGCAATTATCTTTTAGTTGAATCAAGTAGCTCTGTCATTTTCAACTACTGGTCATTAGCTCTGTTCATGCCGCATGTTATCTACAGATGCACAGGTATTCTCCGTTCGTGGTTACCTCTTCAGCGGGTGGAGAACCGAGACCTGTTTACGGAGGTCTGTACACGGTTGGAGGATACGGCGAGGGGTACTTTTTCCCTACATGGGTGGCAGCATAGTCTACGGATAGAAGCTCCACCTAGCTCTTAGGCGTTATATGATTCATCGTTCCGATATGTATTTCGCCTATTTTTGTTTTATGTAACTTTGGTCACTTTGAGACAACAAACGGCTGTGTGCATCCTGGTTATGCAGAGGCTGGATGTAATTGCTTCTTGAAGTAATAAAGCATCCTTTATCGAAAAAAAGGTAATCTGTTTTATTTTTCATCTTCAGCACTGTTAGCATGTACTTGGAGTGCCATTCAGCATTTACCCTTGTCAGGGGTTCTCCATATTAAAGATGTACATTTCCTGTTGTTACCTGTTCTTGCCATTTCTAGTTCCTTCTATTGATGGACCATCTAACCATGATTTCTGACTTTTATTCCCTCTATACCAGGTGTGACCTGTATGGAAGCAAGCTTTGCAAGTAGTGATCATTGACCTGAAGTAAATAACGTGAGCCGCAAAAAGTAAAGTGGACATGAGTGATACACCGGACTATCTGACGAGAAGAAGCAACAGATGGCCCAACTACAAAAGAAAGTTGCAGCCCTCTGTGTGAATTTCACTGTACCTCAATCCTCTACCCCACAAGTTTCACCTGGTAAGAACTCCTAGATGGTAAATTCATTACCTTCGGATACATCTATATTTTAGGTGAAATTAAATATAGTTATGTCTCTGTTGATATGAAATCCCAGATCAGTATATTTGCTATACTTATCTGTCTAGCAACCCTCACAAATCAAGTGAAACATACTTGCATGCTAGCTGCATTTTGATCTGCACTATTCATCTACAGCTTGTGCCTGGAGGGCCCGATGAAGATTATTCCCCGCTTTGAAAGCCTTCATGGTAATATTTCTTACTAACTCTTATGTGTTCTTTTCCTCATGAACACAATGCAGCAGAGTTAGGGTATGCAACTTTTTTGTGCACTGATTTCTGGCATGCTTAGCTCGGTGCAACTAAGTTCAGATATGCAAGGCTTTTACTTTTAAATGATTTTTAGCTTATATGATAAGTAAAAATGCTTCATTGTTTTAATATTGGTTAGTTGCAGTTAAGCATCTCCGCTAATATAAAAATACAGTCGGGCCAATCCACATCATCTCACTCGCCTAACCACATTGATCCAAGGTTCAAAATTGCTCTAATGTTGAGCACCAAATACATGTGACGACTGGAACTGTCTGCTTTTTTCTTGTACCTGTTAGGACTTTTTTGCTCTACTTGAAAACTGTAGCCTTATCCTGGTCACACTTTAGAAGGGAAAAAAAGATGATATCCTTGAACTCACTCATTTTATGGGTGTTGTGTGGGATTTGAAGTACTCCTTCCATCCCAAGAAAAGCTGATACAAAGATATATAGACACATTTTAGTTATAGATGCATCCCTATCTAGAAAAAATTGAGCAGTTTTTTTTAAGTACAGAGAGTAAAAATATTTGGGTGGTACCTTCATTTTGAGGGTCTTGTGTGGGTTTTGAAGGAAAATATTTCTGTGGTACACATGGTGTGAAGTTGCACATAATGAGACCGAATGACATTATATGTTTTTATCTGAGTCCATAAAGTCCATCTTAGCCATATCAATCTTTGTAGCGGATGTTGTCCATGGCACGCAGGATGATTAATAAATTGTGTATTAGCACATCACAAAAATTAATTTAACTGACTTCATACTGTTATGCTTAATTTATCCTTACTTTAGTCAACATGTGCGTTCACATGCACGATTACTAGTGGGATAAATGATACCTGGCTTGGTCAGGAGCCTCATGTTCTGAATGAGCTTATTGTAACAGAATGTGTACACTCTGTTTTTGCAAATGAATGAAGCACTATTTTTCCTCCAAAAAGTATCTTTGCAATTACGCTAGCATATATGACACGGTAACCTTGCAGTTAATTAATAACAACAAGAGCATCAACTTCCAGCCTGCAGCTGCGATCTGATGCAGCAAGCACAGCAAAAGATATATCAAGATAAATCACAATTTAAGCTTCTCCAATAAGTGTAGGTTTAATACACAGCAATCAATAAAATACAATAAATTAGGTGCCCAAACTAGAGGTTTTCACAAGTATTTAGAAAGTGCAGATCCATTGTTCCAACTGATCTATTGAACCTGTCCAAGACTCGAAGCTGCTTCCTTCGCTTGCTCCAAGATCAATTACAGTAAAATTGCCACTTTTTATTCTGAAGAAAAAACATAGTTTTAGCATACTGCATCTAGACATGGTAAAATAAATACAGGTAGAAGAAGTATATAGCATGCGGGTCAGGCTAATTTGTGGAGCTGGCCGGAGAGGAGATATACCATTGTTTTCTTAATCCAGGGGCTCTTCATCACCCTCAGTCCCATTCTCATCGAGTTCCTCAATGTCGTTGGTTTCAGCATCATTCTCCTGAGGTACTTGAGCATTGGTTTCAGGTTCTTGTTGCTCTGGCCAAGGCTGAATGTTGCTGGTTTCAGCATTATTTTCCTGAGGTACTTGAGCACTGGTTTCAGATACTTGTTGCTCCGGCCCAGGCTGATTGTTGCTGGTTTCACCATTATTCACCTGATGTACTGGAGCACTGGTTTCAGAATCTTGTTCCTCCGTCCCATGTTGATTGCCGCTGGTTTCACCATTATTCTCCTGACGTACTTGAGCATTTATTCCAGGTGTTTCATCCTTATCCCAAAGACTGCTCTTCTCTATACCACAGTGGCTAAGCAATGCCCAGATGAGGGTTATGAACTCGCCTCCCGACTCGAGGTGATGTTTGTGATCTGCTACATTCCAACTTGGGGCCATGTGCACAAGCAAGTCAGCCCACACTTCAGCTAGAATCTTCCAACGGTCTTCTGTGTTCTCTTCGTTGTCGATCAGGGCCTTTCCAAGAGTAGCACCTTGCTGCACTATGTTCATGTCTGTAATCCTATCCAGATTGTCCGTCGCGGCTTCTTCCGCTATGGAAATGAGTTTGCTATAGCTACACTTTCTCAAGTTGCAACCTTTGAGCTGCTTACGAACATCTGCCAAGGTTTCCTCAAAGATCAAATCAGGCACAACGAAACTATCTGGCAACAGTGTAGACATAAAAACCTGCAGATAAGCACAGTACCGGGACAAGCTGATTGCAATGTGGTAATCAGTCTCTAGTTGACCGGAGATTTTCTCGTTGACAAGGTACGGCGGCTTTGAAGTGCAGGTGGCGAATGTCTTCAGGCCTGACCAGGTAGAGCGAAGGAACCCAGGTTTGTCCATGTCAATTTTAGACTCTCGCGCAAGTTCAATTTCGCAGAGGCTGGTCGCAATGTGCCACACCAGAATGACCTGAGAGCATGTGTGTAGCTCACGGCAGGCCCAGCTGTACCGCTTAAACCTTTCGCCACTCAGCGATGGAATTTCTTTGGGCAGCTGAGTGTTGTTGAGGTTCACGTCGCGGAGCGCCTGTAAGATTGCTGCCTTTACACAATTTGGGACCTTGATAGCTTCACCACGTTTTCTTCCATCTAAATCCTGTGGCATCTTTCCCAGGCTAATGGCGTTTGCTATTTTCCGAAAGAATGGCTTGTAATTGCAGGACTCCAAGAAGTCGTACTGGTCCATGCATCCATGCCATGCCTCAGCAATATTGGAGTTGTAAAATGATCTGATAAAACGCCCATCACGATAAAACCAGCTGAACCATGATCGGCTCTGCACATACTTGGACACGAGGAGTAATCTTGTCCAGTTCGACAGCAGGTACGTGACCATCTCCCAGACCTCCTTAAACATCATGAAGACCATGAACAACCAAGTGATTAAGACATCAACATTCCTTCCGTTCCTGTGGAGCATAAAATTGTCCTCCTTATTCACGGTTTCTAGGTGGTAGACTGTTCGGATGTCCACAGCCAGCCAGAAGGCGACAGCAAAGGTTGCCATCGACAGGAGGAGACTGAAAAACATAGAACTAAGCCCGCTCCAGAAGACCAGAGGGTAGAGGGTGTGGAAGTAGTCTCTGGTGAATGCAAGCTCTAACTCCAGGATTTTGAATACCCGCTCCCCCTCCTTCTCTGCCTTCTCCCGTTCCAAACCTATCCCTTCTGTCTCTGGCACAGACAAATTATCCGCCATGCCCGCTGCTTCTGCTTCAGGCACTGTCTTTGTCTCCACTGCAGCCACTCCTGCCATTTGGCGCATCTCTATCTCCACAGCCATTGCTGAAGCTGCCATTGTTTCTGCCTCTCTCGCCGCCTGAACAGCCGCCACCGTGTCAATAGTTGCCGTCTGTGCCGCTGCCTCTGCTGCCGTTTGTTTTTGACTACCAGTGATTTTTGATTTGATTAGATTTCGTGTACTGTCAATGCTTTCTCTTTGCAGGTTCACATCCTCAAACCTACAGCGAAGCAGCCTAGACAGCGTGAAAGCCACACTGATATCCTTGTATCTGTCGCCCTCGCCGTTGCTGGAGCTTAGCAGCGGCTCCTTGCATCCCGAGATCTTGTCCAGTGTGATCAGCGACGTCTTCTCAACCCCCTCAAGCTGCAGAGTATAACTAGGCCTCTTCAAAATGATGTTCTTATCGGACTCTCCGCAAACCAGGTAATTTTTATCGTTGTTGCTGTCCTGGCCATTGACCTGCTCACCACCGCCCTGTTCACCGTCACGGGGACGGTTGCGCATGTACTCTGGGATGAACTCAGAGTTCCGGCCATGCAACAGTGATCTGATGGCCATCTCATGTGCGACAAAGCGGTATAGGCTCTTCAGCAGCAGAAGGGCCCACAGGGACCAGAGGGGTCTCGTGAACTGCAAGGCGCGGGTTCCAGTCAAGACTCCGGCTCCCATGAACTTGATCACATTTCCCAACTCTGAGAGCCGGCGACTTTGGTCCGGGATGCCGTATCCGGATAGATAACCGAGACTGGCACGGAGGCTCACCAACACGACGGCCCACACAGGGAACATCTGATTACCAAAAGATGCAGCTTGCATGGACCCTATTAGATACACTACTATCCGATCGGACAGGCTATCCACGGCCTTGAAGACTTTGTTCAAAAACGAGCTGCGAGATCGGCAACGGTAAAAGTCGACGATGAACATCACGAAGAACATCGCCGTGACCAGTGCAACTAATGATTGGATGCGGATCAGGACATAGATGTCCTCTTTCATCACGAGGAAGAAGGACTCAATAACTTTGCGGATGTTCACCATTTCGGTCATTTCTAACATTGCTGGACAGTCCTGCAGGGTAACTTTTCATGATGAGCAAAGTTTGGAACCCAATTGAGAAATGCAAAAGTTCATAGTACAAGTTCGTAATATGAAAAACGTTTTAAATTAATTAAATATGATTAAATTCAAGTATATATTTACATAACATTCCAACCTTACATTTTCATTATCTTGCTAATATGAAAAACAGTAGCCAAGTTAATTGGTATAGATTGCCCTAGTCTAACTCGTTCTCTATCTTAGAAAAGAGGTTCTTTGTTCTTGGGGTTTCAGATACCTTACCTGTGTGTTTCTGATATTAGTTTTGTGGATTAATTTCTGATTAAAGTTGCAAAAGTATTTTATTTGTAAGAGGCATTATTTGGTTCAACTTGTGGTTTTCAGGAGTCCCACACAATTATATTTCTGTGATACCTCCTAAATGTTTTCTACTCCCTCCGTCCCTTGAAAAATGTCGAAGGTTTGTCAAAATTCGGATGTATCTAGATACTATTTAGTGTCTAGATATATCTAAATTTAGATAAATATAAGACAAACTTCATGGGACCGAGGGAGTATATTGGATTAGATTTGGGATGGTTGAGTTTAAAAGCTCAACCTTCTCTTAGACTTGCAACAACTACTGGGAGGTTGAGTGAAAAACGTTGGCAGTAAGAAGGATGATGCACCGTCAAAAAGCTTTGCAGATTCAGGATAATCTTCATGTTTTTATCAGATCTTATGGATAACTATAGAGCAACTTATTTCTGGGACATAGAACTAACGACTGAATGATCCCTCTTTTCCTGTTGCTTTGGATTGGGAAGTGCCATTGCTACCATATACTAGTACTGTTATGGTACGTGACTCAAGGGCGGAGTCAAAAACAGCCCAAGTGTGACACTAATACTGGCTTAGGGATGCTAATCACCTAGAAATTTCATGTTTGTAACCTTGAAATTTAAAACATACTTATTACAGTGCAGCTGCTGGTCTTGATGTGCAACAGAATCCAAGTATGTCACCTCAGTTTTAGAATCATAGGTTATCTGATCCCAATACCAATTTCTGACCAGCCGCTTTTCTTAAAATGCAATAACGTGAAACAATGATGGTGTGCACTACCGTTGGAAGAGATTCGACTGAAACTGCTGAACTTCCGAGCGGCTTTCAAAATGCTACATGAAATCTACTTATTGTTGAATGACAATAAACTGAAGACTGTTTCTATCTTGTGGAATTGGTGGCATGAGCAGATAGCAAATATGTCTTTCATGCCTTGTTGTATCGTTCAGATTTGTTATGTTTATGATGCTGCCTGATGTGATTATTTGTTGATAGCAACGAGGAATGTGATGAGGCGAAAGAGCAGAGGCAAGTGGCGTGAGGGCGGAGACGACGCTACGGTCCGGTGAGCTCTGTGTTTTTTTTGTACAATGGTGAGCTCTCGTTAGTATGGTATGGGATCGGGGGTTTTATAATTTATGCAGTGAGCCGTGGATCAAGATTGGGTGCGCTTTGACTATATGGCCGATCTTGAAAACAAGAAACCAAAGGAAATAGTTAGTAGTAGTTGTGATCAACTGTATAGTATACATGATTAGCTTTTCATTATATGAACTGGACGAAAATCTTTGAATTTGGATACAACTGTATATATGTTCACATATTTCAGTAGCTTGAAATATATGACTGCACAATATGTATTAACTGCAACGTGGCTTGCACGTGCACAATTAGCGACAACATTATGTTTCCTTGTTTGCATTCTGTGATGCGAAGCAACTAATCAGATTTTATATATATATATATATATATATATATATATATATATATATATATATTTGTTGTTCATCAATGCATGCTATTTGTACACATCAATACTAGTACCATGAAGCTGAATAAGATATATTGATCATAAAATTGTCTTATTAGTTGATACATGCATTGCACGTGGGCGATTACTAGCTTTTAAAGAATCTGTCTCCTAAAAATAATACTATGTTTTCTTAGTAGTTACCCTCCATTCCAAATTAACTAACCCACGACATCTAAACACGTTCGTCGTGACTCAATTAATTTGGAAACGTAGGAACCAATAAATTTTAAAGGATCTACTAGAGATTTCCTTAGGAGCTATCTTAGGAACTTCCGGTAGAGATGATTGGATCTGTCCACTTGTCCACTGCTTGCGCCAAAGAGCCATGAGTTGTGGCTGCGTCTTGGTTGACTTTGCCCTTCCCACCTGCCGCTCTTCTTACCGCCACACTGCTCCTACTTCTAATCATCCATCTCCTCCACCACTGTCCAGCTTACGGCGCCACACCCGCTTTATATTCCCCTAAAGATCATTTGAGTACACTTGTGGAGTAACCACATACGTCTTGTGGAGTAATTTGTAGAGCAAACTGGAAGGAAAGAAGTAATTTATAAACGTTTATTTTTTCTCGTGGCGCTGGACGTACTACACTTCCTTCTATTTACTTTCATACCAGAAGTCGCCAGTTGCTTCATGAATGAGAAGATCGACGGGAAAGAATAAAGCGAGTTCTAACATTTCTTGAGAAACCCCACTATCTCAAGACTGAAAACTCAAGCTAAGGGTGAACACCTGATAACAGCGTTCCAAAAGGAAGACAAACTAGCCCGCAAAATCGTATGGAACAACAGAAAGAAAACATACACACCGCATCAGGGAGGAACAGAGTAAACGAACTACATATAGCACGGTTCTCAACAATTAATAAGCGCTTGCAGCCTTAAAGAGAAGGCGCAAAGAAGAGAATGTAGAGTCGATGCAGGACATGCGTACCTAGTCTCTTCGCCGAATGCAGAACCTAGCCTGGCTAGCTACTCCAAAGTTTCCCTCAGGCATGCTGCAAGATCGACGAACATCTTCCTTTCTGCAACAATTATGAATTGCAGAGATTACGCAGGGTTATTAAGGGGCAGGAAGCATGTGCACTAGGAACAGCATATGAGAGAGACAGAGGGAGAGAGAGACAGAGAGCTCGTACCTGTGATGGATAGTCAGAAGGCACCCATGGTTGCTAATTTATTTCCAGCGGCAGCAGTAGGTGTACGCGGGCTCAATAGAAACGCAGTCGACGGGACATAATTAAGCTAGGACTACGCGCCTTGACCTTTTTTTAATGGGTAAACATTAAGGCATTCTGCCCTACCGTATAGTTTTATATTAGTACATGTTATAGAGGGAAATAAAAAATAAAGTTGATGAGATCGTTTGTATCGAGTCATATATGATGGTAGTTTTCTTTTCCTTGAGCCTATGGATAACTAAGACCATGTCTTCTTTGAATGTTCAAAAAAAGACCATGTCTTCTTTGAGTTGTCTTTTTTTAAAAGCCTGTTTAACTTGCCTTCCATTCCTAAACTGATGGTCTTTTATTTTTTTTGGCCACCACGTCACACCTACAAACCCAAAAAGGAAAGAAATAATGTCATCACAGCCTTGTGCCCTAGACTCCGGTTAGATCCTGGGGCATCACCGAGTCACCCTATGGCAAGTCGGAAGCACACATTCGGTGCATCAGACTACCAGCACACACCGCATGCACATGCCCTAGAAGCGGCCACCGCCGACCCATCTTGAGGGCAGAAATCCACACAATCTTGGCTAGGCCTGCCATCAACGCCTCCACGGTGCCAAACACACCGCCCTGTGTGCGTCCATCATCACACGTCCGCCATCGAGACCCCGTTGAACTACGCCGCTGAGACCCGATGCATTCGACGCAGAAGAAACTAAAAGGATGTCCCAAGAGGGAGTGTGGCACCAATTGCAGGCATCGTCCAATACGCGTGACCTATATTTATAGTTTTCACTGGCGCATCCGGAGGATGGAGACGAGAACTACATCGGCTGCAACAAAAAATGAGCTCCTAGACGATGCCTCCATGGAAGGGGGTGATGCTCATAGCGCCACCGTAGGCTGATCCAAGGATATGGAGCTCACAAACCAGGAAGACTTAGTGCCGCTCCTACCAACGATGCATCTCTATAAGGTACACGTCACCTGAAGGTGTTGGCATCATCGGCTTCGGCAAAAAGCCAGAACATGGTTTTCACCTGGGAAGGAACATGCATCACCAAGTCGTGCCCACCTTTGCTCAAGACAATGTCATCACCATCTCGCAAGCCCAACACCCCCAAGGGCCTCCGCCACCATGCAACGATGGAGCTGAGGCGTGGCTCAGGGCGATGGCACGCCACCGGTAGGATGTGTTGCTCCGCCACAACCGATCTAGGGCCGCCGCCCCGCTATCCAAACTCCACCGCAAAGAGCGGTTGGAGGTCCCTACCCTCTTTGGGAACGAGGTCCGCCGCCACCGCTGTCAACTTCAGTTGATCCTTCATCAACTCCCGCGATGCTTGTGGCTTGTTCCTTCAGACCGCCACAATAGAAAAGACAGTGGTGGTGGAGAAGCCTAGTAGCGGCTCGAGGAGAG
>NC_061510.1:297290419-297319073 GCF_022539505.1 Lolium rigidum | reverse complement strand
TTATTATTATCTCGCAAATGCCCCGCTATGATTGTTACATGAGTTTCTCTCATCCATGCAACGCCCGTCATCCGTCCCCGTGCCTACGTATTTTAATCCTCGCCGTTTACTATAATCACTACCGCTGTCTTTGTTACTCCGCTACCGTTATTTCACTATCAGCTATCGCTTATAAAACTCGTTACTACTCGATAAACTCTTGCGAGCAAGTCTCGTTTCCAGTGCAATCGAATTGACAACTCCGTTGTTAAGGCTTCCAAGTATTCTTTGTCTCCCCTTGTGTCGAATCAATAAATTGGGTAATACTTCCCTCGAAGACTGTTGCGATCCCCTATACTTGTGGGTCATCACCCCTAATCTTCTCACGTGATCCCCACTGTGGCACTTTAATAGCTGCACAAAAATCATCAAAGGGCAAGTTGATAGTTTTATTTTAGATTTTATATTGAACCATGGGGTTAGGTTGGGACCAATGGAATTCAAAATCCTGCACTACTGACATGGTTAGTTTTGCATATTGGTAAGGTTCACCAACAACAAAATCTTCTAACCCTGCATTAGAAATTAGATTTTGAACATCCTGAAAAATTCTTGCACTCTTCATGAAATCGGTGCATGGGTAGTAGGAGGGGTATACCCCCTCTTCACGGTGGACTCTCATAACTTCATGCACCTCCAATTCGTGTTGGTTGAGTTGGTGTCTATTCCACTCCATTTTCTGAAATTTTTCAACAATCATTATAAAAGTTGATTTTGAGACATATAAATGAGGCAAACTACTATAGGAACTTGATAGAGTACTAAACATGCATCAAAACTAATTTTTATAACTTGAATCAAGCATGCAAACTCACTTAACATGTCACCTACAGCAGCAAATTACTCAAGATATACTCAACTATACAAAATTCTATTTGGATAATCCGAGGAGTCACATACCGGAGAGAAAATGCTCCAAATCTCAGCAACAAAGATGGGCTCAGCAAGGAGATCGAAAAATCCTGAGCTCTCGGGCGAAAACGCGAGTGAGAACGAACTAGTACGAGTTTTTTCGGGAGAGAGAGTGGAATGAGTGGAAGGGATGATTGAGTGGGGCCAGGTGGGGCCCTCACCACAGGGTGGCGCGCCCCCCTCCTTGGCCGCGCCGGCACATGGGGGCCAGCCCCGGGGTGCCCCACTGGTCAGCCCCGGCACTCCCGAGTTGCATTTTAAAAAATAGGACCAGTGATATAATTTTTGTAAATTTTTGAAAACTTCGAAAAATGCACATTTCTGGGTGTTAAAATAACTATTTCAGGACAAAAAAAGATTTTCAAACTTCTAAACAACTAAAGCATCTTGCAAAACAAGTAGTACTACTTCAAGTAAAACAAGTGGAGAAAGAAAGAAATGTTATTTAGCTCTTCCATGCATTTAAAATATACTTGTTAACAAGGTTGATCAAGTCTTGCCACCAAATAAATTTTACATGTCATAAGAAGAAATAAACCTCAAATCAATCATGTTACCTTATATTGTATTGATATGGATCCAATCACAATAGTTTGATATCCTTCTTTAGGCTCATATATAGGAAATCAATAACTCTCACTTTGATAGATCTCAAATTAGAAATTGTATTAACTCCATATACTTTATCAATCCTCTTAGGAAAATAAACAGTATGTTCCTTGTCATCAACATTGAAAGTGACTTTTCCTTTATTGCAATCAATAACAGCCCCTGCAGTGTTAAGAAAAGGTCTTCCAAGAATAATAGACATATTATCATCTTCAGGCATTTCCAACACAACAAAATCAGTTAATATTAAGCAATTATGAGCAACTTGAACAGGAACATCCTCACATATACCAACAGGAACAGCAGTAGATTTATCAGCCATTTGCAAGGATATATCGGTTGGTATCAACTTATCTAGATCAAGTCTCTTGTAAAGAGAAAAAGGCATAACACTAACTCCTGCTCCCAAATCACATAGAGCAGTTCTAACATAATTATTCTTGATGGAACAAGGGATAGTTGGTATACCTGGGTCTCCCGGCTTCTTTGGAACCTTGCCATTGAAAGAATAATTAGCAAGCATAGTGGAAATCTCCTCATTAGGAATTTTCCTTTTGTTAGAGACAATATCTTTCATATACTTTGAATAAGGAGGCAATTTAATAGCATCAGTCAAAGGGATTTGCAAAAAACAAAGGTTTCATCCAATCACAAAATTTTATATAGTGTTCTTCCTCCTTTGATTTTAGTTTCTTAACAGGAAAAGGCATTTGCTTTTGAACCCAAGGTTCTCTTTCATTACCATGTTTCTTAGCAATAAAATCTTCTTTAGTGTACTTTTTATTTTTAGCATGCTTTTCAGGTTCATCTTCAATCTCTTCTTTATTAGAAGCATCATTCTTGTCATTATCTTTATCATGTTCATTACCACTTTCAGTTTCAGCATCAGAAATAGAAATACTATTAGGATCATTAACAGGTTCAGAAGATTCTACAACCGTTTTATGTTTCTTCTTCTTTTTCTTAGAAGGAGCACTAATTTATTTAGTTCGTTGAGAATCTTGTTCAATTCTTTTGGGATGCCCCTCAGGATATAGAGGATCCTGAGTAGAAACACCACCTCTAGTTGTTACTTCATAAGCATGTTTTTCTTTATGAGTATTTTTTAACAAGTCATTTTGCACTTTAGTAAATTGATCAATTTGAGTTTGAACCATATGAAAATGTTTAACAAGCATCTTAACATCATTGGAGGTTCTCTCCACAATATCATGCAATTGACTAATAGCTTGAGAATTTTCCATTAAATGATTCTCTACTCGCATATTAAAATTATCTTGCTTAACAACATAATTATCAAACTCATCTAAACATTGACCAGGAGGTTTTGAGCAAGGAATGTCTCCCTTATCAAAGCGTTGAAGAGAATGTACCTCAATCGTGGATGAAGGGGGAGTTATTCTTACATAAATCTTCTATGGGAGGTAAATTCTTCACATCTTCAGATTTAATACCTTTCTCTTTAAGAGATTTCTTGGCTTCCCTCATATCTTCATCATTTAATTTAATCATACCCCTCTGCTTCAATATTGGTGTTGGGGTTGGTTCAGGTGTAGTCCAATCATCATGATTTCGGCCTATTCTAGCCATTAATTCGTCCGCTTCGTCTGGAGTTCTTTTCCTGAAAACACAACCAGCACAACTATCCAGGTATTCCCTAGACTCAATGGTTAGTCCACTATAAAATATATCAAGTGAGTCATGCTTTTCCAAATCATGTCCAGGCCGAGCTCTAAGAAGAGAGCAAAACCTTGCCCAAGCTTCAGGCAATTTCTCTCCATCTTCCTGGTCAAAACTATAAATTTTCTGCAAGGCAATATGTTGAGCACTAGCAGGAAAGTATTTCCGAAATAAAACATCAAGCAAACCTTTTGGACTATCAATAAAATCAGGAGGAAAACTATGATACCAAATTTTAGCATCATCCTTTAATGACAAAGGAAAAATTTTAGCAACAAAATAAGTACGCTTCTTAATATCATCAGAAAACAAGCTACTCAAAGTAGAAAGCTCATTCATGTGCTCTACAGCACTTTCTTTTTCAGTACCGCAAAAAGGTGTTTTCTCAACAATAGATATATGAGATAAATCAAGAGAAAAATCATAATCCTTATCCTTAATGTTTATAGGAGATGTGGAAAATTTAGGATCAGGAGACAATTTATATCTAACAACACGTTGTGCAAGAAGCTTTTTAATGTTACTTGCATCAATAGTAGCATTACATTTATCAATAAAATCATCATCAAGTTCCACATAATCTTCATCAAGATCATCACTAGAGTGTTCAACAGACTCGGGTGAATTAACAGGTGTAACAGTATTTTCATTAGGAATTTCAGCATTTTCAATTTGTCTAGACCTAGCAATTGTAGCATCTAGAAAAGGACCTAATGAACCATTATCATCAAGCACACTAGAAGCATCATCAAAATTATTAGAGGAATTTTTAGTTTCAGCAGAAGTACCAACACGTGAAGCTTCTGGTGGTGAAATAAGTTGACTTATCACAGATGGTGAATCAAGAGCAGCAGAGGTACTCAGAGTTGTACCTTTTCTTATAGTGGATGGTAATATGGCGACTTTAGTATCGCGAGGTTTACCCATGATGGAGGATTTGCAGCGAACAATATCAATCCAGGTGAACTTGCAAATAAAGCTATGCTCCCCGGCAACGGCGCCAGAAAATAGTCTTGATGACCCACAAGTATAGGGGATCGCAACAGTCTTCGAGGGAAGTAAAACCCAATTTATTGATTCGACACAAGGGGAGCCAAAGAATATTTTTAAGCCTTAACAGCGGAGTTGTCAATTTAGCTGCACCTGGAAACAGACTTGCTCAAAAGAATTTATCAGTAGCAACAGTTTTATAGCAGTAGCAGTAGTGAAATATAAGCAGCAATGTAACAAAGACAGCAGTAGTGATTATAGTAAACAGCAGGATTAAAATATCGTAGGCACAGGGGATGGATGAACGAGCGCTGCATGGATAAGAGAACTCATGTAACAATCAAGGCAGGGCATTTGCAGATAGTAATAAAACAGTATCCAAGTACTAAATAACCATAGGCATGTGTTCCGTATATAGTCGTACGTGCTCGCAATGAGAAACTTGCACAACATCTTTTGTCCTACCAGTCGGTGGCAGCCGGGCCTCTAGGGAAACTACTGGTAATTAAGGTACTCCTTTTAATAGAGTATCGGAGCAAAGCATTAACACTCTGTGAACACATGTGATCCTCATATCACAGCCTTCCCCTCCGGTTGTCCCAATTTCTGTCACTTTGGGGCCTCGGGTTCCGGACAGCAACATGTGTATACAACTTGCAGGTAAGATCATAAAACAATGAATATCATCATGAATCAATAACATGTTCAGATCTGAGATCATGGAACTTGGGCCCTAGTGACAAGCATTAAGCATAACAAGTTGCAACAATATCATAAAAGTACCAACAACGGATACTAGGCACTATGTCTTAACAATCTTATGACTATTACATGATCAATCTCATCCAATCCCTACCATCCCCTTCAGCCTACAGCGGGAAATTACTCACACATGGATGGGGGAAGCATGGATGGTCGATGGAGAGGCGTCGGTGGTGATGATGTCGATGATCTCCTCCAATTCCCCGTCCCGGCAGGGTGCCAGAACGGAGTTTCTGGTCCCGAGACAGAGTTTCGCGATGGCGGCGGAGTTCTGGATGTCTTCTGGAAATATGGTCGAACCCCCGTGCGTTTTTAGGTCGAGGGCTTTAAGTAGTCCAGAGGGGAACGTCGGGGGCTGGCCGAGGCAGCCCCACCATAAGGCGGCGCGCCCCCCTCCTTGGCCGCGCCGGCCTATGGTGTGGAGGCCGTGGGCCTCCCCTGGCCTGCCCTTCTGGCTCCGTGTGTCTTCTGTAAAAATAGGCCCTTCGCAATTATTTCCGGGGATTTTCCTGAAAGTTGATTTTCTGCACAAAAATAAGATACCAAGGCAATTTTGCTGAAAACAGTGTTAGTCCGTGTTAGTTGTATCCAAAATACACAAATTAGAGGCAAAACAATAGCAAAAGTGTTCGCGAAAGTAGATACGTTTTGGACGTATCAGTAGTCTCTAAAGCATAATCCACAAAAATATAATGGCGTTAATTTATTTTATCTCATCATTAACCCAACAAGGTTTGGATACGTCTCTCGGATACTCCATCATCACTATGATACTCCAAGAAACGTGAGTTGTAGAACAATTTCATAACACTCTTAGATGTTCGCTAGAACTCGTAATTCAAATATTTTCACCATGATCCAATCATAGATATTTGACTTTTCTATTACGATGATTTTCACTTCATGCTGAAATGTTTGAATCTATTCAAATGTTTCAAACTTCTTCCTTATTGAATAAATATATCCTTATATATACACTCAATTCATTGTTGGAAGTTTTTATGAAGTAGAAGAATCTCCCGCACACAACTATGCCCAGTGAACCACTTACATCATCATTTATGTTTTCACTAAGTTAGTTGCCCGTTCAACTCTTGGCCTATGAATGGTATTTCAGTCATTCTCTTTAGAAGATATTTGCAAGCGCCAAACGATTCAAAAATCAAATGACTCCAAAAATCCATTTGCATCGAGTTTCTTCATGCGTTCCTTTCTAACATGACCTAACTAGCGGTTCCACAAATGAGTGGAATTCACATCATTTGCCTTATGGCATTTTAGCGTCAGTGTTATGCATGTGTGCTTCAACATAAAGATTTATAATAACTTATCCATCGTACATGGAATACTGTCATAATTTGAACAACTCATTGTTTTCATTTGACCAGAACAAAACAACAATTATAAAGTTCTTTATTATAAATCTGAAGAGCTAGGTAGAATGCCAACGATGAACACAATAACACTTTATTTGGTTCCAGACGTGCATTCCTACCATATTCCTTGTTAGTCACTTAGGCTATTGTATTCTTGTATTGCGTTGTTTTGTATGACACCTCATACCAACCAATATGGTACAAATACCCAAGAATTTCATTGTGTGACCAAACAAAGAATAAATTCATAACATGTATATCATTTATATACACTTGAGCTAGACTTTCTAGTCTTTTCTTTCTTTCTGCCAAAAATCTTTTGTAGTTTCTCTTTTAGCTTTCCTCATTCTCAGAAAAAACACTTCACCTTCAATAAATTCCAAGTCCATTGGCCAATTACCAATAACCTTGAGGTTCTTACTTTGAAGTTGATCATCACATGACAAGTGTTCCAGATTTTACTATTAGTAACTTTTAATGTGATGAACAATTTCACTCATAATTTTATCCATCAAATCATGATGACTTTCCGAGACCATGTCTGTACATGCTATGCTCGTAAAGTTTAACCTTAGTATTCGCATGTGCAAATCTGGCTTGCACCCGTTGTATGCACACGTAGAATCTATAACACCCGATCATCACGTGATGCTTCGAAACGACGAGTATTAGCAACGGTGCATACTAAGGACGATCACTTCATGGATATGTGAATATTGTTAGTGCCCAACTATTTGGAGGATCGGGACGCCTAGCGTCTTAAACCTTCGTACATTCCCATAAAACTTATGAGTTTATGTAGTCTCACTATATTATATTCTATCATCTTGCAATAAGGTCTTAGATATCACATATATCTCATACCTCGCTTATTTCTGAAAACAAAAATTCCAGCTCCTTACTTTTCAAACGGATTTGAACTTCAAGTTTCACGGAGACAAGATGATTTTAGGTACTAACTGAAACCATTGTTCTTTGAATCAGCAATGTGAGGTTTACTAAAAGTTTGCAATAGGACCTAATTATTTCTTGATTCTTTAACAATACGGTACCAGTCCGTAAAGTTTCTTGTCGGACTTAACAATATTTCTATCTCAATTACAAGACTAGCGCATGGTAGATAACGGATGCCAATTCTACAAAATTTAATTCAAAATACTATTCAGACTGTGTTCATGATAATTAGTTCATGTTTTAATCTAATTACTAATGAACTCCCACTTAATACAACATCCCTCATAGTTGTTTAATGGCAAACGATCCATATCCACTACACCAAAACCGATCATCATGTGAGATGATGTAGCTTCAATGGTGAACATCAACATGTTGATCATATCATCCATATGACTCGTGTTCAACCTTTAGGTTTCCTGTGTTCTGAGGCCATGTCTGTACATGCTAGGATCGTCAAGCAAACCCAAGTATTTCCGCGTGTGCAACATGGCTTACACCCGTTGTATGTGAACGTAGAATCTATCACATCCGATCATCACGGGATGCTTCAAAACGACGAACTGTAGCAACGGTGCATACGAGGGGAGAACACTTTATTATCTTGATATTAATGTGAGGGATCATCTTATAATGCTACCGTCGTGATCTAAGCAAGATAAGATGCATAAAGGATTAACATCACATGAATTCATAATATATGATATGATATGGCCTTTCTTCTTGTGCTTTTGATCTCCATCTCCAAAGCATACGAGCATGATCTCCATCATCACCAGCATTGCACCAAGGTCCATGGCACCGCTTCATGGTTGTCTATCACTTATAGCTACTATAACAACTACTTGAAATAAAGCTATTACATGATGAATAGACACGCAGGTCTTAACAAATTTAAAGACAACCATTAGGCTCCTGCCGGTTGCCATAATACAATAATGAATATCTCATACATCAAATATAATTATCATCACATCATGGCCATATCACATCACCAAACCCTGCAAAAACAAGTTAGACGCCTCTAATTTGGTTTGCATATTTTATGTGGTTTAGGGTTTTCGAGTAAGATCCAATCTACCTACGAACATGAACCACAACGGTGATACTAGTGTTGTCAATAGAAAGAGTAGATTGAATCTTCACTATGGTGAGAGAGACAAACACCCGCAAAGCCACTTATGCAATACAAGTTGCATGTCGAGCATGGAGCAAGTCTCATGAAACGCGGTCATGTAAAGTTAGCCCGGGCCGATTCATCCCACCATCCCGCAAGATGCAAAGTACACTAGCTAAAAACAACAAAAGCATCAACGCCCACAAAACCATTGTGTTCTACTCATGCAATCAATCTATGCATAGACACGGCTCTGATACCACTAATGGGATTCGTAGCATATATAGAAAACAAAAAAATTCCTACCGCAAGAACGAATAACAAGCCAAGATCCAATCTATAAGATGGTAGAAACGAGAAGATCATGAGACTAAACCTCGAAGATTCCAAAGCCTACGAGATTAGATCTCGTTATTGATGTAGTCGATCACTTGCCGCTTTCAAAAGCGCGTAGAAGATCTTGACGGTGCCACAGTCGGGCAGCACCTCCGTACTCGGTCACACATTCGGTGTTGATGACGACGTCCTTCTCCCCGTTCCAGTGGGCAGCGGATGTAGTAGATCCTCCTCAGAATCCCGCCAGCACGACGGCGTGGTGGTGGTGGTGGTGGAGAAATCCTGCAGGGCTTCGTCGTAGCCGTGCAAGAGGGAGGAGGAGGAAGGGGCAGCTAGGGTTTGGGGAGAGGGAGCTTGGGCTGCGACTTGGGGTGCCCTTGGGGTGCCCCTTGGTCCCTTTAAATAGGTGGCCAAGCCCCTTGGGTCGTCCATAAACCTACCCCCAAGTTTGACTGAGTTCCGACAGGTTTCCGGTTCCGAAAACCAACTCCTACTCAGACTCTTTTGCCAATTCCGAAATTGCATTAAGGAAAGACTCATTTTCCCTTAAGGCAACGTGGTTGCACCTATTATGGAACCCTCCGGTCTTCCTTAGACAGCCCGGGTCGTCCCAGACACTTCTGGAACCATCCACAATATTCCGGACTATTCCGGTCCTTCCAAAACCTTCTAGAAGCTCCGGTCAAAACACCGGACTTTTTCCGACTCCCGGAAAATGACTTCCCATATATGAATCTTATTCTCCGGACCATTCCGAACCTCCCCGTGATATCTCGGATCCCATTCAAGACTCCGAACAACATTCGAATTCCATTCCATATTCCATATCTACTTAAAACGACATCAAACCTTAAGTGTGTCACCCTACGGTTCGAGAACTATGCAAACATGATCGAGACTCCTCTCCGATCAATAACTAATAGCGGGACCTGGAGATCCATAATAGCTCCCACATATTCAACGATGACTTCGTGATCGAAAGAACCATTCACATAAAATAACAATTCCCTTTGTCTCGCGATATTTTACTTATCCGAAGTTTGATCGTCGGTATCTCCATACCTAGTTCAACCTCGTTACTGATAAGTACTCTTTACTCGTACCGTGATTATATATCTCTTGTGAACCAGTCACATGCTTGCAAGCTAATCAGATATCATTCCACCGAGAGGGCCCAGAGTATATCTATTCGTCATTAGGATGGACAAATCCCACTGTTGATACAAGTGCCTCAACCCTATACTTTCCGAACACTTAATGCCACCTTTATAACAACCCATTTACACAGTAGTGTTTGGTGTCATCAAAGCATCCATCCGGTGTAGGTGATTAACAAGATCTCATGGTCGAAGGATTAAGTTACTATGCATATCAAAGCTTGAAGCATAAAGAACTAAATGACTTGATCATATGCTACGCTTACTACGGGTGTATGTCCATCACATCATTCACCTAATGATATGATCTTGTTATTAATAACATCCAATGTTCATGATCAGGAAACCATGATCATCTATTAATCAACAAGCTAGTTTAACAAGAGGCTTACTAGGGACTCTGGTTGTTTACACAACACAAATGTATTAATGTTTCCGGTTAATACAATTATAGCATGGGGTGTAAACATTTATCATGAACACTAAGATATAACAATAAAC
Organism: Lolium rigidum; assembly: GCF_022539505.1. Classification (NCBI taxonomy): domain Eukaryota; kingdom Viridiplantae; phylum Streptophyta; class Magnoliopsida; order Poales; family Poaceae; genus Lolium; species Lolium rigidum. Next base: position 297,308,640 of record NC_061510.1, on the reverse strand, counting down.
ACTTTTATTATTGCCTCTTGGGCATATCTCCAACACATGCATCCTGATCTGAACGGAGACAATTCCCACGATCTCACGTGGGTTGTTATCTCCCATACGCACAACATCTACACTTTGCAGAAACTCATAAGAACTGAACCAGTCTTTGTTACAGCAAATTTGAAATGAACATGCAGAATCAAGGATCCACTCATCATTACCAGAAACACAACCAGCAAACACAACTAGGCAATCGCCATCAGAATTATCACTGGAAACAACAGTAGCCTTATCATCACTATTAGATATGTTTTTCGGTTGGTAAGTACTGTCTCTTTTCTCTTTGTTCTGCAACTTCCAGCAATCATCAATATTGTGGTTAGTTTTCTTACAATACTTGCAGAGCGACCTCTGTCGGTCTTGCTCTTATCTTTGTTGTTGTTGTTTCTGTTCTCGATCCTACCTCGGACCTGCAAGCCTTCTGTCTTAGATGACGAACCCTTTGTTTGCACCATATATTTCATCTTTTCCCTCTGTTGGAGGGTCTCATAAACTTTGGCAAAGGTTAGTTCTTCACGGCTGTATAACAAGGTGTCTCGAAAATGTGCAAAAGAATTAGGCAATGAGACTAACAATATAAGAGCGAGATCCTCATCCTCATAATTTACCTCCATGGACAGCTAAATCAGAAATGATCTCTCTAAAGATCGATAGGTGATTCATTATTGACACACCTTCTTGTAGCTTGTGTGAGAACAACTTCATCCTCACGTGCATCTTACTGGTTAGATCTTTGGACATGCAGATCGATTCCGGTTTCAACCACAGCGTCGCTACGGATTTCTCAGACAACACTTCCTGCAAGATATTGTTGGATAGATGAAGCTGAATTAAAGAAAAAACCTTACGGTGTTTCCTCTTTTCATCATCGATCCAGGTCTTGGAATCTTTCTTGCCAAATCCATCAAGAGCTTCATCCAGATTAGAAGATTGGGTAAGGATCGCCCTCACTTCATTTGCCACAGAGAAAATCTCGTGGTATAATCCAACTACGGTGGATCGAACTTCAAAGAAGACATGTCGCAAACCCTAGATTGAAACACGGGCTCTGATACCACTTGTTATAAAAGCGACAAGCAAATAACGAAGAACGATAAAAGAAAATGCAGTGGAGACACAAGATTTAACGTGGAAAACCTCTTCCAACACAGAAGGGGAAAAAACCACAGACGCAAGCCAACAAAACTTCACTATATCGAGGAGTGTTTACAAACGCCGTGGGTTATCTTATAATCTGATAAACCCTAGCCGGTGGCTTACAAGATGTATATATAGGCGGTGACAACGATCCATACCGCGGGGGGACTCGCTCCGCTCGTCAGAAGTTAGCCTCCTTTTAGTATATGAATTTGGATCATAATATAATAGTGGATGCCGCTGTTTCAAGTCAAAATCACCAAGCCAAAAGCTCAATACCACCAGTACTCGAACCACAATTACCAGTCATCAGATCTCGGCCTCTATACCATTCTCGGCGACTAACAACACCATAAAATTAAAGACATGTCTCACGAAGGCAACAGTTCGCATCGCTCCCTCTGATCCCGAATAGCCATTTCTCCATCTGACGAGTGTCTAGAGCTGGGAGAGAGGCTAACAAATTTATCGTGACTCGTTCCGTGTCGCTCAGCACACTATCGATATCGCAACAAAAAATGTACAACGCGATGACACACATGTGGTGCAGTGCCAGGCCGGCCGTGATCGATTCGATCGACCTCATCCCAATCGGCCAGCGTGACAGGTAGGGGCCAAGAACCAGCCATGGCACGCATGCGCTACCCGACGACCGAATCGACGACCAACTTTCGCGCCAATCCAAAACGAAATCAAACGACGCTGGAGACAAGCAAAGCCAGGACCAGCTGGTAGCCTCGCAGTCGGATGGAACCAAACAGCCGTTCAATTCCGATCGGCTAATGATGGGACGCACCTAGCTGCTAGCGCGAGGTACGCTTTTACAGGCAAAACCAAGAAAAAGTTTGCCCAGCCCATTGCGTTGTTTCGTTCGATTCCTCAAGTCGAGCGCACGCGAACCGGGTGGATTTCCATCGAGTGCTGGTCTGTGACAACCCAATCATCATTCCATCTTCCATTTTGAGATCAGTGTTTTGATGCGGTGCGTATTGAGAGGATGATCCCTTCCATATAGATTACGCTCTCATTCCACAGGATGATGCCGTGTCTATGTAAAATCTATGTAAAACAGTGGTTTTCCAAAGTTTACCCCATTTTCATTAACATTTCAATTGATGCTTGGCATTGTTTGTTTCTTTGTTTCTCTGTTTCATATATTTTCTGATGAGATTTTAGTTTGACATCAAAACAATCTAGGTTTATAAAAGTGATCAAAATCGTGCAGTAATCTGGCTTATATTTTAGTGATCAAACTCGTGCAGTAAACACCAAAGCCAAGCATACTGACATTTCAGGGTGGGGGGGGGGGTATTTTATACAAAATTTAGCAAACTATGAAGCTCATATTATTCCTACCATCTATGATTTTTTCCGCTACGTTTTGAAGCCCCAAAATACAAAAGCACTAGCTAACACGGAAATTCAGTTCGGCTCTCGGGTGCCTTTGCTCCCTCCACCCAAAAAAATATACTACCTCTGTCCATAAAAGGGTGTCGAAAGTTTTTCTAAATTTTGAGGTATCTAGATCACTACTTAGTGTATAGATACATATAAATTTAGACAAATCTTCGACATCATTTTATAGACGGATCGGGTATTTTTATTTGTTAAAAAAAATCAGATGTACATCTCGAATCTACATGCGCTCGTACAGTATCGCGAAAAACTGATACTTTTTGTGGTGAATATAAAAAAGGACAAAACACGTCTCACAAAAAAACTTATTTTTAGCACCAAATTTTGTTTTTTTTACACAACCAAATGACAAGTCGTTTTTTCACAGAAAGACTTTGTGCGCATGTAGCATCTGAATTATATACACGTGATTTTTTTAGAATCTTTTAACATTTCAAATTGTATGAAAGATGCATTTCAAAATAAAGAAAGAATATGCACCCAAGAGGCAAATCGTCACTGTAGCTAACATTCGAATTAAAATGTTTTCGGAAGTTCATGATGTAGTATAGATTGTTCATGGTTTATGACTTCTCTCTATCAACTTACATTTTACTAAACCATGTGACTGCATGTTCTTTTGTAAGTTCAAGCATGGTACTAATGAGTACCTTCTGATTTAATTTACATCTCAAAAAAGATACGAACACAAACAAGGATAGATAGTACAGTACACCGCATCGTGAGGATTGGAAGCATGATTGCAAGATGCCCATGCCATGCCTGCATGGCACGAGCGAGCCCCTTTTATCTCCTTGGCATTTGTACTCTTGTGTGCCTTTCCATTCACTCCCCACCACACCACTCACCATTACCAGGTTACGCACACCCAAAAGAGGGGTCATTAAGGGCACAATTGGTAAATTAATCATGGAGCAATGTAGCCTAAAGCTAGTTTACTGACCAAAGCTTCAGACACCGTCCCCTAATTTTAGCAACCCTTTCTCCCTCCTCCCCAACAAAGCTTAAGATAGATAGCCATGCCTACTGGTTCTTCTTCTTCTCCAATGGATGCAGTTGCAGCTGCCGAGAAGATGAGCAGGGCTGGAGGGAAAAAGCAGCAGCGGCAGTCCGGTTCTTCCTTTTGGGGTGCCATGGCGTTCAAAAACAGAAGCCAGCCTAAAGGAGGGGAAGCAGTAGAGAGCAAGAACAGCAGCAAGAGCAAGACAACCACGACGACGCCGAGGAGTATCAGCATTGGCCGGAGCATTACCTGCCCGGGGTCAATCTGCGGTACCAAGGAGAGCGCGGTGCTGAGCAGGGGAAGCCGCCGGGACCGCAACAACTCGAGCAGCAGGTCCCTCAAGACTCCGGACAATGACACCTTGTCCATGTCCATGGCGGCATCCAGCGCGGTCGTGTCCGCGTCGTCTTCGTTCAACTCGGAGACCACGGTGGCGACGACGGCGACTACCGTCAGCTCCTCCTCATCGTCGTCTTCGCCGCTCTCGTCCATCGGGGCCGGCTCCAGGTCCTTCAGGAAGCTCTCTGGCTGCTACTACGAGTGCCACTCTGTGGTCGACCCCGGGGCAAGCCACGTCGGCGACGCCGCCATGGCCATGCTCCCCTGCGCCGACTGCGACGAGTTCTTCGTCAAAGCTGAGTCCCTCGAGCTCCATAGGTCAACCCGTCATGCAGGTAAACAAAAGAAATGCAGCTATTGTTGTACATTCTTGAATCTCTCCAAGCAAATAACCCATTACCCACTGATGAATGAAAACGCGTGCAGTTTCGGAGCTGGCCGCCGACGACACGAGCAGGAACGTGGTGGAGATCATCTTCCAGTCGAGCTGGTTCGTAAGGAAGCCGCGCGCGACACCGCTGTGCCGGATCCAGAGGATACTCAAGGTGCAAAACTCCGGCAAGACCGTGGAGAGGTTCGAGCAGTACAGGGAGCGCGTCAAGGCGAGTGCGGCGGCGAGTAGCGCCGACGCACTTGCCAGGAGCAGCTACCCGAGGTGCGCCGCCGATGGCAATGAGCTCCTCCGGTTCTACTGTACGACCTTCAACGGATGCTCCCTCGGCCTCACCGGATCCACCGTCCTCTGCCGGTCGCCGTCGCAGTGCAAGCTGTGCAGCACAATCAGAGACGGGTTCAGGTACTGGATCCCGCATGCAAGTTTCAGAGTTCAAAGCAATGTTTTCCCAAAGCTTTTTAGCATGACAAATTTTGTGTTTGCATATCGTCAGGGTCGACGGCGATGGGAAGATTGCGACGATGGCGACAAGCGGGCGGGCACATGACACAGCTCGGGTGTCTCTGTTGGACGGTGGCGGCGCTGAGAAGAGGGCGATGCTGGTGTGCAGGGTGGTGGCAGGGAGGGTGAAGAAGGTCGTCAGTGGCAGTAATTCATCAGATGAGTCTGGCTGTGACAGTGTCAGTTCCAGCTCAGATTTGGATGAAATGTTTGTGTTCAATTCCCGGGCAATACTGCCTTGCTTTGTAGTCATCTATACAGTGGCTACTGAATCATAATCGCATATCCACTGGTGTAACATAATTTTGCTGCTTGTTTTGCTATCTAAATCTACTTCTGTTGCAGCGTCTCTGTTTCCTGTTGATCCCAGTTGATGATTCAAATTTTCTGGCTGCAAATTCTTTGTTATTCATGTTTGGAACGCAGGAGTTTCACAGGATTCAAACCACAACTGTTTGACCATCGAAATCTGTTTTTTTTTTTTACTTTCACAAAGAGAGAAGGTACAAGAGGTGATAACAGGACCATGCAATAGGCTCCAAACTTATTACATGCGCCAGCTTCCAAGATCTAACAAAATCAAAATCAATGCAAGTTTTGTCCGTTCATGCTGACTAAATCAGCCGCTTACACCCATGAGCATATATTTTGGGTTCTTCCACGGAACAGCCAGACAAAGGATTGAGAACAAGCAGTCACTTTGGGAGAAGCAATGTACTCACTGATTACTTAATCTTGTAATTCCCCTTGAGATGCTACTAACCCAGCTGCATCCAGCTCAATCTACTCTACTTGATACATGTTTAATTAGCATTGATCCCTAAGCTAGCAAGTGCTGCTGCTTGTGCACCACTATAAAATATACCCTCTAGACAATTTGGTTAATTAAGCCCTAGAAAGTAAGGGGATTAAGGATTATATCTTAATCGACAAATTCTTTGGTTCCTGTGCTCTTGCAAGACAGATACCACAAGCTGATTCCAGATCAAATAGGTCATAGGTCCAAGATTGGTCATGGTTCATTGTTAATTTAACATTGCCTGTGACCTGTTTTGTACTACATGGAGAGACTGGACAAACTGTAAGAGACGCTTATGTACAGCAAAGAATGTCAATGGCACAGCTTGAAACAAGATCGGTGTCTTCACGTTGCTTGTTTTATTGGATTTGGATTGTTCCAGCGACGTTCTTCAGACGTTATGTCAGTGTCAGGATTGTGTGGGGTTGGATCAAGATTCAACTTAAAAACGTTGGCAGCAATATTTGTATCTTATCACCTATACCTACCAATCGGGAGATTCCTCATAAGGCAGGGGAGATGTGTAAACCATGAGGTAATTTGTTAGTAAGACCCACTTATTCCGTCCATAAAAAGATGTCTCAACGTAGTTAAAATTTAGATGTATGTAGACCCGATTTAGTGTATAGATACATCTAAATTTTAAAAAATTGAGGCATCCTTTTATGGATAGAGGTAGTAGAACAATTTCAAGAAGTTTCCCGATTTGAGAGCTTCCAACCTGAAATATATATATACTAAATAAAATATTTCATATTGCCAGATATGAAGCTCAAACAAAAGTCAAAATACAAGGGCTATATCAAGAAGTTGAACGGTTTGGGAGCTTCCCGCGTGATTTTTTTCTGCACTTATTCTTCAGTTATTTGCAGGATTCGATTTAAAAAATATTAATTCAAATTTGAGATTAAAATTTGGAATTTTCTCGTTCAAAAGGATTCTTACTTCCAGTATTTTTTTGAGACATTGGAAAATTGCATTTCCTTGTTTTTGCATCAAGATGGTGCATCCGGGTAGAAATACTTTATGCAGGCCTCTTCACTAACATGTACACACAACCCTAATATCAAAAAAAAATCCAGAAGAACACCACGTTTATACACAAAAGAAGTAAATAATGATCATACATATAGTAGGCTCCCCTATGGCCTCTTCCTACTTCCAAGATCTAATAAAGGCAATATCAATTCAATGTTGTCCCTTTGTGCTGAGTAGAGCAGCATATTTGTTCGCTATTCCATGGAACAGCCAGACAAAGGGTTAAGAACAAACTGCCACTTTGGGCGTAGCAACGAACTATAGTGCTGATTAGTCAATGATGTACTCCTCAGGACATGCTATTACCATCCAGCTGCATACATCTCAATATACTCTACAAAATGCAAGTTTATTAGTGCTGATCCCTAACAAGTTCTGCTACTGGTGGCTGTACAATTCCCCTAGCAACCAAAACCGAGGTTAATTAAGCCCTAACAAGTAGTAATGGCAACGGTGTGATTGTACCTGCATTTCAATCAAGAATATTCTAGGCTTGTATCTTTGTGCAAGTTGATTCCAAAACAAGTTAACATGTCATATCTTCATCTGTTCAAGATTGACGGTAAGATCGCCTGTGCATATTATGTTCATACAGAGATGGTACAACCGGCAAGAGACAATTATAGAAAAAGAGGTTTGCTACTTTGTGACTGTATGTATTGAGACCAATATGGTTGTGTGCTGTTTGATCACGTCGCAATTTTTTTTTAATTTTTCTCCTTAATTTTTCTTCAATGGCAAGAAATCTATGAAAAATAAACAAGCATTATTTTTACATAAAAACAATCATACATGGGAAAATTGATAAACAAAAATCGTCTACCATTAAATTGTCGGCTATTTTTTCAAACTAATTATCATTATTTCACACCATTCAATTATGTTTTGTTTTTCCTCCATTGACACAGTTGACACGTCCATAAAATTTGAAAACAAAAACCGATAACTGCATATATGTTATGGCCTACACCGTGATATAAAAAAGAACCAGGTAAAATTGACATTAAGAGGAAATTAAAACTAACATCAATTAGCACATGATGCATCATTTATAATATCTTTCGCAAAAATTTATGTAGAACAACTAGAAGTATGCTATTTCATCTCGTGGTTGTTCCATGGTGGCCCACCCTTGGCGGTCTTTCTTGCTGACCTGGCTAAGATGGGAAACTTATCCCAGGCACACCGGCACCTTTCTTGCATGGATAGATAGCATCTTCTATACTAGTGTTCATATTGGAATAATGTGTGGACTATGGTTGGGAAGGGGCATACACTATTTGCAAAAACAAATAGTTACGACATTGCCATGGACAAAACCATACAAAAACACATTATATTTCTCGTTTTATGAAATGACTCAAACATTGATCCACTGAGACTTTTTATTTTGGTAACAAAATAACGTCATGAAGCGGTATGGTAGATTCAAGAAACTAAACAACCATTTTGAGCTCAGTATTAACCTTCTTGTTACAAAATTATTACTCAGCATTTACAAGTTTGTGCACTTTTTTCTCAAATTGGTTTTGCTTCTATGGCGGGAGGCAACGAGTGTTTAAGTGTATATTTTCCATGATGAACCTAGATCCACAAAATTTCCACTACATTTGTTGATCTCCATAAATATCACTCCAAAGAAACATAATTACTAATTATAGTCTCTTGAGAATTAAATTCTAAGGCGATTGCAGTTGTGTTATATTTCTTCTTCAAGGCCAGTCCAACTTTCTGTGATTTTGTTTATTTATTTTGGTTTCTTTGTCACATGGGCCAAAATAATTTATATTTTCGGTTAGGCATCCGAGAGGTTGATGAGCCACATACTGTTGTTGGGCTTGTAATGCGTTGGTGAGATTTTTTAAAAAGAGTTTCGAAGAGTTAAGGGGATATTTTGTACATGGATAATGAGGCTCATTCATGGGTTTTATTCATTGTTATGGTTGCAAACTTCTTATAAGAATCCACAAAATAATGTGTGTGGCATTAAGACTTTGTGTAGGTCTTTTTGTTATATTTTAAGTGGGATCTTTGCTTTTTTATGGGTTGTGTGGTTATGTGTGTGGGGGAGAGAGAGAGAGGGATCGAACCAATTATGTTTAGGCTATTATTATTTGACACCTTAAGCGTCACGTCCGGAGAAGACGCCTCATGCAACAAGCTAAGGTATTTTCCTTTTTATTTGTCGATTTCTTACTTTTTTTCTCTTTTGTATTGCTTCTTTCTTTAGTAGGACTGTAAGGGTATTTTACCCTTATCCATTATTTTGGTAACAATGACACCGTGCTAGAGTACTTGGCCTAATATGTTTATAAGGATAATCTCAGGTATTAGGCAAAGAGGCATAAATGGTGTATCAAAGGAACAAGAAGGCTAAAGGAGACCCCCCACTTCAACAACAATCGAAAGGGGTCTACAGCAGAAATCCGCTCTGCAGCCCGGTCCAACCGGTCCACCAACCGGCCAGTCCGGCGTGCTGCCCGGTCAACCGGTCGCCAACCGGGGCGAGTCCGGCGCGCGGCCCGGTCGATCGGTCGCCAACCGGGCTCCAAATGAGGACCCAACAGATCCGGTTGCCGACCGGTCAGCCGGCCTACCAACCGGAGAGTCCGACGTGCGGCCCGGTCGACCGGTCGCCAACCGGGCGCCAACCGGGCGCCAACCGGAGGAGTTCCTGGACGACGCAAAGTGATTCCGGTCCCTGATCCGGTCCGACCGGCCTCTGCACCGGGCAATCCGGTCTGTGGTCCGGTTGACCGGGTTTGTCGAGAGAAAAGCTGAGGTGGCAAGTGACCAACGGCCATATTTCGAAGAACACTATAAATAGGCCTTCTCCTACCTCTGAACAGTTAGGCACTACACTACAAGCTGTTCTTGAGCTCTCTCTCTCTTACTCCATTGCTAGAAACACCAAAAGCCTCAGATCTCCCTCCTCCTCCATCCAAACTCAAATACCTCCGGGGAATCGTTAGAGGAGGACCCGATCTACTGTTCTACCAAGACAAATCTCATTCCCCCTTGTATTCATCGAGAAGCTTGCTTCCTAGGGTTCCTTGGAAACCCTAGGTGGGCAAGAGGAGTCCGAAAGCATCCGGTCGTGGATTTGCTCCGGGCAAGATTGTGAAGGTTTGGAGGCTACCTCAAAGTCTACCACAAGTGAGTGAGCTATTCCTTCGTGGGATAGGCTCCGGAGAATAGGGTGAGCCTTCGTGGCGTGGGGAATCCTTCGTGGGACCTCCACCCCTCCAAACGTGACGTACCTTCTTGCAAAGGAAGGGAACACGGGAATACATCCTCGTCTCCGCGTGCTATCGGTTATCTCTAACCGAACTCCTTACTTGTGATTTAATCGCTCTGTGAGAGCCTTCGTGCTCGAGTTAGTTGTATCCTCATATAGGTTGCTTCACCTAGTTTGCATTAGGCTCACCTTTATATTCCGCAAAGCCTAATATTGCAAAGAAAGAATTAAAACTTGTAGAAATCTGTTCCCCCCCCCCCCCCCTCTAGGTTTACCATGTCTATACTTTCAAGGACACTTTTAATAATATTGATTCAAAATTCTTCTCAACTTAAATAAATGTTTTTTAATTATTTTTGTGTTGATAGGATTCTCCACATTCTGTTAGGATATTGATAAATAAAAATGTACAACTAGAAGTGGAAGGTTTTGCACCTAACTGGCGCTAGGGTTCTTAGTTGTGTTGCATGGTACGCGCAATTAGGGAGTTTCCTATTGTAATTACATATCATGTGCATCCATGGGTTTCTTATTTTGTATATTAGTGCAATTGGATGTCATATAAAATACTACTTGGTGTGCCCCTTATTGAAGTTGCATCTCATGTGCGACTACGTGTTTATGTTTTTCACGCTAACATCTCACATGTAACTAGATTTTGCCTTTTTCTGCAATTGGATCGCATGTTCAGGTAGTGGATATCTTTTTTTTTCAATTACTTCACTTTGGTGCAAATAGGGTCTTACCTATTTTTGTATTTGCATCTTATGCGCAACTAGGTTTTGTTACATTTTGATGTTGCATCTCATGTAGAATAGAGTTTATGTATTCTTTGGTTGCATCGTCAACTTTAGACATGATGTGTGTGGGGGGGAGGGGGTTACATAATAGCATATGATGTGGAAGTGGGGGTGGTTTTGCATTTACACATGTGCAAAACTGCAAGAGTGGCAAACTGTAATATCCCAGGTTTAGAGGCTACAAAAAGAGAGAATAGAGATGTGTGCATTGCATTCATGCATAGAAAATCCAGGAAATTTTCGCGCTTTCAAATAAAACTTGTCACAGTAATTGAAGTTTCACTTGACTTGCTGGAATTGAAGTAGATCATCAAGTCAAGCGTTATAAATTTCACTGTGATCTTTGCTAAAATCTTGTTTTGGGTAGACATAATTTGATCCATAGGTTAGATCAAAAGGAGCTAGAACTATTACACAACAATTTAAGTGAGGATCAAATACCAAATCCTATAAAGGATCATAGCATGGTATTCCTTACAACAACACATTCTTTAAGAATCAAATCATAACTTATTAACACTTAAAGTAGCAACTACCTTTGTGTGTAATTTAATTCACTTCTAAACTTATTACCAAATAAGGTAAACCACAGGGTCTAAAGTGCATAAAGGCCATACATTCTTATTTAAATCATAACTTGTTAAATATATGGAATATCATAAAACTAAATCTATTTATATTACAAATTATAGTTCAAACTATTTGAATACAACTAACTATGAGTATTTTGAAACTCATATGATCATGCCTCGGTGAAATCAAACACCAACTATCCAAAATTGAGGAATAACCTTCAACCTTGACCTTTTGTGGTCATTTTTGACCAATATTATAATATAAATCCAATCAAATATGATATAGTGACTCATCCACAATAATGAAACCATCCACAAGATATTTAGTAACAAATGCCACTTGGCTATCCAAAAATAAATCATATGAGAGGATAATGATCATGCCACATAGGATGAAAATATCTACATGACTTGCATCCCAAGCTTTGCCACCTCATGCTCAAAGGATTGCTATGGATGAGGGCATGACAACCAAGCACCTTACTCATCAAACCAACACAAGAGTCACCCACCTATGTGTCATGATACTAGAGCTTGCCCAAGCCTATAAATAGGAGCCACACCCTTCATCCATTTGATCATCTAGTACCATGTTACAAGGAAACCAAACACCTTGAGACCACTCCATACGAATTAGCTAGGATCAAGATGAAGAAGCTAGAGGTGGAGGCATACCACAAGATGCGAAGTTTATCAGATTTCTCGAAGAACAAGCTACATAAGATACCAAGGTAGAATTCCTAGGCAAACCATATATTTACAGGATCATATCATCATATTTTGAGTAGGACCCTAGGATGTGTCAAGATATTGAGAAGTGAGAGAAGTATAATACTAACCATAGCCATGTCCATCACAAGAATACTAGAGTAGTACTAATCCTAGTTGTTCAAGACAACATTTGATCTTGGAGGTGAGAACCCTATTGCAATAGCAATAGCCTTAGGAAACCACCTTCCACAATCATCACAACTTCGGTAGTAATCATAAACCCTAAGAATGTAGGATGAGTGTGATGAGAGGGAATATTAAAGAGAGATTAGTGAGGAATGAGTTGAATCTTGTCTAATGCATGACCATGCCTTGTAGACATAGATGGTAAGTTCAACCGATGTGATGGGGCTAGATCTCATCCATCACATGAAATGATAGGTACACCACTTGTAGTTAACCCCAGACCAATCCTCAATGACTTGTATGGATGGCAGCCAATGGCATTGAGCCAAATAAGACCTTGCTTATCCAAACACTTGGGGACAACCCTAGCATTGCCTTGATCCAAGAATTCATACCAATGGGTGGAGGAGGAGTAACTCCATTTCAGCTAAAACATAACCAAGCTTATGTTCATATCCAATCCTAGTCGTGTATCGCTTGGGTGATCACTACTAAAACCCTAGACCAATCTTTGCATTTCAATCCGAGTATCACTTTGGGATCATAAGTAGATCCCCGCCACGCCTCATGTCCTACTTATGCTTCCAGTTAGTGAAACATGCACTAACACCTAGATCCCTCAGCATTAGATCAACTCCACATAGAATAATGTATCCCTAACCGATGGCGTGTATTTCACACGTTCGTTGGGCAACCCCAAGAGGAAGGTATGATGAGCACAGCAGCAAGTTTTCCTCGTAAAGAAACCAAGGTTTATCGAACCAGGAGGAGCCAAGAAGCACGTTGAAGGTTGATGGCGGCGAGATGTAGTGCGGCGCAACACCGTAGATTCCGGCGCCAACGTGAACCCGCACAACACAACCAAGCTACTTTGCCCCAACGAAACAGATGAGGTTGTCAATCTCACCGGCTTGCCGTAACAAAGGATTAACCGTATTGTGTGGAAGATGATTGTTTGCAGAGAAAACAGTAGAGAAACAAGTATTGCAAGAGATTGTATTTCAAGAAAGAGAATTGGACCGGGGTCCACAGCTCACTAGAGGTGTCTCTCCCATAAGACGAACAGCATGTTGGGTGAACAAATTACAGCTTGGGCAATTGACAAATAAAGAGAGCATGACAATGCACATACATATCATGATGAGTATAGTGAGATTTAATTGGGCATTACGACAAAGTACATAGACCGCCATCCAACCGCATCTATGCCTAAAAAGTCCACCTTCAAAGTTATCATCCGAACCCCTCCAAAGCATTAAGTTGCAAAGCAATGTACAATTGCATTAAGTATGGTGCGTAATGTAATCAACAACTACATCCTTAGACATAGCATCAATGTTTTATCCCTAGTGGCAACAAGACAACACAACCTTAGAACTTTCTCATCATCGTCCTGTGTGTCAATGCAGCATGAACCCACTATCGAGCATAAGTACTCCCTCTTGGAGTTAAAAGCATCTACTTGGCCGGAGCATCTACTAATAACGGAGAGCATGCAAGATCATAAACAACACATAAGCATAACTTTGATAATCAACATAACAAGTATTCTCTATTCATCGGATCCCAACAAACGCAACATATAGAATTACATATAGATGATCTTGATCATGATAGGCAGCTCACAAGATCCGACAATGATAGCACAATGGGGAGAAGACAACCATCTAGCTACCGCTATGGACCCATAGTCCAGTGGGTAGACTACTCACTCATCACTCCGGAGGCGACCATGGCGGTGTAGAGTCCTCCGGGAGATGATTCCCTCTCCGGCAGGTGCCGGAGGCGATCTCCGTGATCCCCCGAGATGGGATCGGCGGCGACGGCGTCTCGCAATGTTTTCCGTATCGTGGCTCTCGGTACCGGGGGTTTCGTCACGGAGGCTATTTGTAGGCGGAAGGGCAGGTCAAGAGGCGGCACAGGGGCCCACACCACAGTGCCGGCGCGGCCAAGGGGGGCCGCGCCGCCCTAGGGTTTGGCGCCCCCGTGGCCCCTCTTCGTCTCTCCTTCGGACTTCCGGAAGCTTCGTGGAGAAAATAGGCCTCCGGGCTTTTATTTCGTCCAATTCCGAGAATATTTCTTTACTAGGATTTCTGAAACCAAAAACAGCAGTAAAACAAAGAATCGGCACTTCGGCATCTTGTTAATAGGTTAGTTCCGTAAAATGCACGAATATGACATAAAGTGTGCATAAAACATGTAGATAACATCAATAATGTGGCATGGAACACAAGAAATTATCGATACGTTGGAGACGTATCGCATCCCCAGCTTAGTTCTGCTCGTCCCGAGCAGTGTAAAACGATAACAAAGATAATTTCTGGAGTGACATGCCATCATAAACTTGATCATACTATTTGTAAAGCATATGTAGAGAATGCAGCGATCAAAACAATGTGTATGACATGAGTAAACAAGTGAATCATAAAGCAAAGACTTTTCATGAATAGCACTTCAAGACAAGCATCAATAAGTCTTGCATAAGAGTTAACTCATAAAGCAATAATTCAAAGTAAAGGTATTGAAGCAACACAAAAGAAGATTAAGTTTCAGCGGTTGCTTTCAACTTGTAACATGTATATCTCATGGATATTGTCAACATAGAGTAATATAATAAGTGCAATAAGCAAGTATGTAAGAATCAATGCACAGCTTCACACAAGTGTTTGCTTCTTGAGGTGGAGAGAAATAGGTGAACTCGACTCAACATTGAAAGTAAAAGAATGGTCCTCATAGAGGAAAAGCATCGATTGCTATATTTGTGCTAGAGCTTTGATTTTGAAAACATGAAACAATTTTGTCAACGGTAGTAATAAAGCATATGCATCATGTAAATTATATCTTATAAGTTGCAAGCCTCATGCATAGTGTACTAATAGTGCTCGCACCTTGTCCTAATTAGCTTGGACTACCCGGATTATCACCGCAATACATATGCTTTAACCAAGTATCACAAAGGGGTACCTCTATGCCGCCCGTACAAAGGTCTAAGGAGAAAGCTCGCATTTGGATTTCTCGCTTTTGATTATTCTCAACTTAGACATCCATACCGGGACAACATAGACAACAGATAATGGACTCCTCTTTTAATGCTTTAAGCATTCAACAACAATTAATTCTTTTCTCATTAGAGATTTGAGGATGTTTGTCCAAAACTGAAACTTCCACCATGGAACATGGCTTTAGTTAGCGGCCCAATGTTCTTCTCTCACAATATGCATGCTCAAACCATTCAACTCGGTAGATCGCCCTTACTTCGTACAAGACGAACATGCATAGCAACTCACATGAAATTCAACAATGAGTTGATGGCGTTCCCGCAAGAACATGGTTATCGCACAACAAGCAACTTAATAAGAGATAAAGTGCATAATTACATATTCAATACCACAATAGTTTTTAAGCTATTTGTCCCATGAGCTATATATTGCAAAGGTGAATGATGGAATTTTAAAGGTAGCACTCAAGCAATTTACTTTGGAATGGCTGGAAAATACCATGTAGTAGGTAGGTATGGTGGACACAAATGGCATAGTGGTTGGCTCAAGTATTTTGGATGCATGAGAAGTATTCCCTCTCGATACAAGGTTTAGGCTAGCAAGGTTATTTGAGGCAAACACAAGGATGAACTAGTACAAGCAAAACTCACATAAAAGACATATTGAAAGCATTATAATACTCTATACCGTCTTCCTTGTTGTTCAAACTCAAAACTAGAAATTATCTAGACCTTAGAGAAACCAAATATGCAAACCAAATTTTAGCATGCTCTATGTATTTCTTCATTAATGGGTGCAAAGCATATGATGCAAGAGCTTAAACATGAGCACAACAATTGCCAAGTATCACATTACCCAAAACATTTATAGCAATTACTACATGTATCATTTTCCAATTCCAACCATATAACAATTTAACGAAGGAGAAACTTCGCCATGAATACTATGAGTAGAAACCAAGGACATATTTGTCCATATGCTACAGCGGAGTGTGTATCTCTCCCATAAAGTGAATGCTAGGATCCATTTTATTCAAACAAAACAAAAACAAAAACAAAACGACGCTCCAAGAAAAAGCACATAAGATGTGGCCGAATAAAAATGTAGTTTCAGGGGAGGAACCTGATAATGTTGTCGATGAAGAAGGGGATGCCTTGGGCATCACCAAGCTTAGACGCTTGAGTCTTCTTGATATATGCAGGGGTGAACCACCGGGGCATCCCCAAGCTTAGAGCTTTTCACTCTCCTTGATCATGTTGCATCATACTCCTCTCTTGATCCTTGAAAACTTCCTCCACACCAAACTCGAAACAACTCATTAGAGGGTTAGTGCACAATATAAATTGACATATTCAGAGGTGACACAATCATTCTTAACACTTCTGGACATTGCATAATGCTACTGGACATTAGTGGATCAAAGAAATTCATCCAACATAGCGAAAGAGGCAATGCGAAATAAAAGGCAGAATCTGTCAAAACAGAACAGTTCGTATTGACGAATTTTAAAATGGCACCAGACTTGCTCAAATGAAAATGCTCAAATTGAATGAAAGTTGCGTACATATCTGAGGATCATGCACGTAAATTGGCATAATTTTCTGAGCTTCCTGCAGGGCAGTGGGCTCAGATTCGTGACAGCAAAGAAATCTGGAACTGCGCAGTAATCCAAATCTAGTACTTACTTTTCTATCAACGGCTTAACTTGGCACAACAAAACTCAAAACTAAGATAAGGAGAGGTTGCTACAGTAGTAAACAACTTCCAAGACACAAAATAAAAACAAAGTACTGTAGGTAAAAACATGGGTTGTCTCCCATAAGCGCTTTCTTAACGCCTTCAGCTAGGCGCGTAAAGTGTGTATCAAGTATTATCGAAGGGTGGTGCATTCTCAGCGAGGTGTGGAGTTTTATCAACTAGGCATATTATATTAGATACATAAGTTTTAGCATCTCCCTTTTCATTAGTCTTAGGTGTGCTACTCTCATCAAACAAATTTTCAGAACAAGCCAAGCATAGTTATTTTCTAGTGCATCATTCATAGCTAGGAGCTTACATGGTATTGGTGCTTTGATCTCCCCTCCATCATCAATATTATTAGTGTATCTTATTCTATCCATATCCATCTTTTCAAGGAGACTAACAAAATTAGTAGGAGAACCAAGCATATTAAATTTAGCAAACACCTTTCTAGCTTCTCTTGCTAGACCACCAAATTCTCTAAGAAGGGTTTCTAATACAAAATCTTTCTTTTCCCCTTCTTCCATATCACCAAGCGTGAAAAACATGTGTTGGATTATAGGATTAAGATTAACAAATTTAGTTTCCAACAAGCGAACTAAATGTGCAGCAAGCAATTTCATAAGTAGGCGCAAGATCTACCAAGTGTCTATCTTCAAAATTTTCAATGGTACTAACATGGTTGAAGAATTCTTCTATATTATTTCTCCCAACTATAGACCCACGTCCTACCGGTATGTTCTTTGTGGTAAAATTAAAAGGAAACATGATGAAATAAGTAAAGTAAATGCAAGTAAACTAATTTTTTTGTGTTTTCGATATAGCAAACAAGATAGCAAATAAAGTAAAACTAGCAACTAATTTTTTTGTATTTTGATTTAGTGCAAGCAAACAAAGTAGTAAATAAAATAAAGCAAGACAAAAACAAAGTAAAGAGATTGAGAAGTGGAGACTCCCTTGCAGCGTGTCTTGATCTCCCTCAGCAACGGCGCCTTAAAAATATGCTTGATGGCGTGTATTTCACACGTTCGTTGGGCAACCCCAAGAGGAAGGTATGATGAGCACAAAGCAAGAAGTTTTCCTCGTAAAGAAACCAAGGTTTATCGAACCAGGAGGAGCCAAGAAGCACGTTGAAGGTTGATGGCGGCGAGATGTAGTGCGGCGCAACACCGAGATTCCGGCGCCAACGTGGAACCCGCACAACACAACCAAGCTACTTTGCCCCAACGAAACAAGTGAGGTTGTCAATCTCACCGGCTTGCCGTAACAAAGGATTAACCGTATTGTGTGGAAGATGATTGTTTGC
>NC_061510.1:297233366-297290319 GCF_022539505.1 Lolium rigidum | reverse complement strand
CATATCTCCTTCAATCTTCATCATTCAATTTGATTAAACCCCTCTTCTTCACTATTGGCGTTGGAGTTGGTTCAGGCGTATTCCAATCATCATAATTCCGGCCTATTTTAGCCAATAATTCTTCAGCGTCGTCTGGAGTTCTTTTCCTGAAAACACAACCAGACACAACTATCCAGGTATGCCCTAGACTCAATGGTTAGTCCACTATAAAATATATCAAGTAATTCATGCTTTTCTAAATCATGGTCGGGCAAAGCTCTAATAAGAGAGCAAAATCTCGTCCAAGCCTCGTGGCAATTTCTCCTCATCTCCCCGATCAAAATTATAAACTCTCTCGCAAGCAGACATGTTGAGCACTAGCAGGAAAGTATTTGCGGAAGAAAACATCAAGCAATTCTTTCGGACTTTTAATAGAATTAGGTGGCAAATTATTATACCAAGTTTTAGCGTCATCCTTCAATGAGAATGGAAATATTTTAGCAACAAAGTAAGTACGCTTCTTAACATCATCGAAAAACAAGCTACTCAAAGTGGATAACTCAAGTCATGTGTTCAACAGACACTTTCTTTTTCAGTACTCACAAAAAGGTGTTTTCTCAACAATAGCTATATGAGATAGATCAATAGAAAAATCATAATCTTTATCCCTAATGTTTATAGGAGATGTGGCAAATTTAGGATCGGGAGACAGCTTTATATCTAACGAGTATGTTCTCGCAAGCAACTTTTTAATTTTTCTTCCATCAGTAGTAGCATGGCATTTTTCAATAAAATCATCATCAAGCTCCACATAATCTTCATCAAAATCATCACTAGAGTATTCAAGTTCAGGTGAATTAACAGGTGTAGTAGCATTAGGAGTTTCAGTATTTTCAATTTGTCTAGATTTAGCAATTGTAGCATCTAGAAAAGATCCCAATGAACCACTATCATCAAGCACAGCAGTAAACATTATCAATATTATGAGAGTGTTCAGATTCAGCGAGATGTATCCGCATGCGAAGCATGTGGCGGTGAAACAAGTTTATCAATCACGGATGGTGAATCAAGTGTAGCGGAGGTACTCGAATTGTACCTTTTCTTGTAGTGGATGGTAATATGGCGATCTTAGTATCGCGAGGTTTACCCATGATGGAGAATTTGCAGCGGACAATATCAATCCAAGTGAACTTCCAAATAAAGCTATGCTCCCGGCAACGGCGTCGGAAAATAGTCTTGATGACCCACAAGTATAGGGGATCGCAATGCTCTTCGAGGGAAGTATTACCCAATTTATTGATTCGACACAAGGGGAGACAAAGAATACTTGGAAGCCTTAACAACGGAGTTGTCAATTCAGTTGCACTGGAAACAGACTTGCTCGCAAGAGTTTATCGATAGTAACAGTTTTATAGCAGATAGCGATAGTGAAATAACGATGCAGTGAGTAACAAAGACAAGCAGTAGTGATTATAGTAAACAGCAGGATTAAAATACTGTAGGCACGGGGACGGATGACGGGCGTTGCATGGATGAGAGAAACTCATGTAACAATCATAGCAGGGCATTTGCGAGATAATAATAAAACGGTGTCCAAGTACTAATCAATCAATAGGCATGTGTTCCAATTATAGTCGTACGTGCTCGCAATGAGAAACTTGCACAACATCTTTTGTCCTACCAGCCGGTGGCAGCCGGGCCTCAAGGGAAACTATCGGATATTAAGGTACTCCTTTTAATAGAGTACCGGAGCAAAGCATTAACACTCCGTGAACACATGTGATCCTCACGTTATCGCCATTCCCTCCGGTTGTCCCGATTTACGTCACTTCGGGGCCATTGGTTCCGGACAGCAACATGTGTATACAACTTGCGGGTAAGACCATAAACAATGAATATCATGATGAAATAATAACATGTTCAGATCTGAGATCATGGCACTCGGGCCCTAGTGACAAGCATTAAGCATAACAAGTTGCAACAATATCATAAAAGTACCAATTACGGACACTAGGCACTATGCCCTAACAATCTTATGCTATTACATGACCAATCTCATCCAATCCCTACCATCCCCTTCGCCTACAGCGGGGGAATTACTCACACATGGATGGGGGAAACATTGCTGGTTGATGTAGAGGCGTTGGCGGTGATGGCGGTGATGATCTCCTCCACTCCCCGTCCCGACGGAGTGCCAGAACGGAGACTTCTGGCTCCCGCGACGGAGTTTCGCGATGTGGCGGCGTTCTGGAGGGTTTCTGGCGACTTCGACTTCTCTCCGTGTGTTTTTAGGTCGAAACGAATAAGTAGTCCGAAGGAGGGCATCGGAGGCCGGCCGAGGGGGCCACACCACCTGGCCGCGCGGGCCCCCCCTGGGCCGCGCCGCCTGGTGGTGTGGGGCCCTCGGGCCTCCACTTCAAGTGCCCTTCTGGCTCCGTTAGTTTCCTGGGAAAATAGGGCCTTCTGCATAAATTCCGAGGTTTTTCCCGAAAGTTGAATTTCTGCACAAAAACGAGACACCAGAGCAGTTCTGCTGAAAACAGCGTTAGTCCGTGTTAGTTGCATCCAAAATACACAAATTAGAGATCAAACAATAGCAAAAGTGTTCGGGAAAGTAGATACGTTTTGGACGTATCAGGGGGCTGCCATCGCAACTCTTGAAACTTTACGAGATGATCTGTCAAGGGAGAAGTTTCTCGGATGAGAGTGGTAAAATTCGTAGTATTCAACTCCCACCTATTCGCTATTTTGCTTACTTCATCACCAAGTGCGTTCTGGCTAGAAAGAATGCAAATAAGTTGTCCATCCATGATTTGGTTTTCTTAGCTGCTGCATTGCAACGTGATAGAACTTATAATTTGGGAGCTTTGATAGCATTTAGGCTTGCTACTAACCGTGATAAAGGAGGAATTTGTGGAGGTCTCATTGCCTCTCATTTGCTAGCTATGCATGGTGTAGAACCTCACCCTCTTGATGTTCAGCTCCTTGTAGAGAAACTTGATATTGTTTCCATGATAAAACATGACTTTGTTTCTAATCGGTCTAACTTTAATAACCTGTCCTATGAGATAACCTTTTTCAAGAAAAAGTGGAGAGTAATTAAATCCGAAAGGCTAGTTGGATTGCCTGCACCTGCTTTGTTTAACCTTGATTCCAGGAACGGTTGGTCAGTCACAGAAGATGAACTTGATGCATACATAGAGAGTTGCGACCATCACGCAGGGAATGGCATGGAGGAGGCCGAGGATCCCCTCAACTTGTCGGTCGACGCAGCAAGTTCTTCACATCAGTATTCCGGGCATGTCGAGCCTTCATCCTTTTCTTCGGCACAGCGATCTTATTACGACCACACCATGTATGATCCACCAGCGTGGAACCCTGACCCTCGTTGGGGTTGATCTCCACTTAGGCCAAAAGCCTAAGCTTGGGGGGAGGTATGCCGGCATCACTCATTCATTGCATATTACAATTGCCGGATATGTGTATATACTTTTTTCGCTTCTTATGGTTGCCTCTAATATGAGGAAGATGATATTTGGGGAAGTGCTGTGTAAAAAACAGATTTTGGACTGAAACTGAAAACATTCCTGTGCATAGCCAGAACGTTATTTTGAGCTGCAAGTTTTTGTGCATGTTCCCCAGATTATTATCTAACTTTCATTAGTTGAGCACTTTTCGATTTGAACAGCAGAAGATTTTCGAAAAAATTGATTACCGTATCGTCTGTCAAGTTTTGGCAGATTTCTGCCACTTTTCTTTTCTGTGATTCTTTTAGTTTTCATTCTCTTGTTTTTGCTTTGTTTCTTTTCTAAAACACAAAAAGACCAAAAATATTTCTGTTGTTTCTCTTCATCATTTGTTTATTTGGTTTCTTGTCCTTATTTTGCTTTATCTACTATCGTTGGTTTGCTATGAGAAAATCCAAAAAGATTTTACTTTCGTTCTTGTTTCCAATTCGAAAACACCAAAAATATTAGTTGTTCTTCTTCGGTTTTGTAAAGTTTATTACGGAGTTCAGCGGTCTCCGGTGGTTGGAGCTTGATTTTCATTTCATATTATTCAAGCTACACAAGTGAAAGGCAATAATGACGATCTACGACAACTTGACTGTGGTGGGAGGCTGGTATGTACTCTATTTATTTTCATTTTTGTACATATACTCATCCATGTGAGCATGCTTAGTTGGTTCATGTGAGGTATATGTCATTTAATGAAAGTCTAGTAGTTCATGATCTCTCATGTTTAGCTCCAATTTATTAATGGGTTAATTATTGGTTTGCCACTACAGCCCGCGCAACACTCAGTTTTGCCACTAGAGCAGAATGGTGCTCAGTTTTGCCACCGCTTCTGGCGCAGCTGCTCTGTCGAGGCCAAACGGTCAGGCTTCAAACGTTTCCGTCTCTTGCCGTTACCGAAAGTGGGGCCAGATCTTACAGGTAGGACCGCGCAATGACAAATAGGTGAAGACCGAACTACCCCCTGCTCCCGCCACACAGCAACACACCGATCCGCGCCCCCGCCGGCACCACCTGCGCCGCCACGACCTGCGACGCCACCACCTGCGCCGCCACGACCTGCGACACCACCACCTGCGCCGCCGCGCGGCCGTCCCGCGTGGACACCTTCTCCACCGCCTCCAGGAGCACCTGCTCTGCCCCCACCCCCTTGCGACGTAGTCGCTCGTTCCGCCACTGCGCCCTCCACCTGCTCGACGCAATGGCTATTGGCGGCGACGACCTTGGCGAGGCAGGCGTGGGGCTGGAGACCCGCCGTGTCCACGACTGGGTTCCCGAGGGGTAAGCCTTGTTCCTATTGAGCTTTCTTGTGTAGTGCAATAGTCGATTTGACATGGAGTGCTCATTGCGTTTGATTTTGCTTTTGGTGTGCTCATTGCCTCTCTGTTTTTGGTTGATTAGGATGGAATTGCGGTTTGCTTTCTTGGTGAACATTAGAAGGGAGCGATTCATTGTGGATGCAAAGGATCAAAAGAAATTCCAAGGAGGGTTTGATTATCGGTTGCCAATGGATTGTAATTGGAAGTTTAGACAATTTGGCGAGGTAATTTGCGGCCCATATCCTTGGGGTATGCATGATGAAGTGGAATTCAAATACTACGATGGGGGAATTGATTGGGTGAAAGTTAGTAATGATGAAGAGCTCGCTACCATGTTTGCTAAGCATAAGGAGAAAGAGCAATTTCATGTGAGGCTGCAAAATGATGTGGTTGTGCCGGCAGCTTGGAACTTCTCGGACAGATTCATGTCGTCGTAATGGCAGCTCTAGCCGAACAGTTCAGTTAGGGGAGCTTCGGTTAGTGCACGGCGACGTGGTGGCTCGTCAAACATGGGCACCGGCAGTAGGGTCCCAAGAGAAGTGGAGCCTGAATACATCGATGATGAAGAGAGGCTATATTCGATGTTGTGCGGAATTTACGACGGCCATGTCGGGCTGAAAACCGAGATGAGTGTGACAATGAGGCTTTTGTGATTGATGATGAGGAGGTTGAGGACGAAGACCTTCCAGCTATTGAATGGGACCCCGCAAACTCTCGGATGGAAGAAGGTACCATCTTTGCATCCATGAGTGAGTGTAGAAATGCACTTGTGACATACCGCATCGTGCGTGAGCGTACATTTGAAGTTGACAAGAGCGACAGAGTACGTTACGAGTGCACCGTCCGATCGAAGATTGTCCATGGAGGATGCACGCGTCTAAAATGCGAAATAGCACGAATGTTCAAGTCAAAGTGAACCCTTTTAGGCACACATGCCTGGAATCAACCCCGAGGAAGGAAACAATCGATGAGAGCCAAGTCAAGATGGGTGGCTGAAGAAGTAAAACGGTGGGTGACAGAAGACCATCAAGTGGGTACAAAGGAGTTGCAGAAGAAGCTCGAAGAAAAGTTCAAGATAGAGGTACCATACATGAGGGTTTTCAATGGAAAACAACATGCTATGGATTCTATTTATGGTAATTGGCGGGAAAGTTTTAAACTCGTTGTATTCATTTAAGGGTGAAGTGGAGAAGACCAGCCTGGGTAGTATTGTAGATATTGATCACCACACCGTGGAGTACACGTTGAGGGGAATGACAATGACCAAAGAGTGCTTTAGAAGGGTTTTTGTTCTGCTTTGAGGCTTGTCGCCGGGGTTTTTTGGAAGGTCTGCAGGCCCTATTTGGCTATTGATGCTACTTTTCTCACAGGGAGGTTTAAAGGACAGTTAGTAGCAGCTTGTGCGAGTTGATGGACACAATTTTGTATTTCCAGATTGCTTATGGCGTGATAGAGGCGTAGTCCGAGGAGAGCTGGACTTGGTTTTTGCGAGACTGCGCACGGCTATTGCACATCCCAATGGGTTAGTAATTCATACAGATGCTTGCAAGGGTTTAGAAGTAGCCGTGGACAATGTGTTCCCTGGAGTAGAGCACAGGGAATGCATGCGTCACCTTGCTGCAAATTTTGGGAAGAAATTCAAAGGAAAGGTGTATGCCGACAATTTATGGCCAGCATCTTTGACTTGCAGTGTGAAGAAGCACAACTATCACATGAGGCAGTTATACAAAAATGACAAAGTGAAGGAATACTTGGAAACACACCACTCCAAGTTATGGGCCGAAGCCAATTCAGTGAAGTGAGCAAAGTTGACTATGTGCATAATAATCTTGCAGTAGTCTTTCAACTCAACGATGCGAAAACTAAAGGGTCTTTATTTGGCGGATTTGCTTGACAAGATAAGGGTAGAATACGTGCGAGAAATTTCTTGTTCGAGCAGGAATAGCCGAGGCAAAATTCATGGGACACATTATAATCCCTTCCGTGATGAATGAATTGAAGCGAGAAAACAAGAGGCTTGGAAATGGACATGACTCGTTGCTCGGCTACGACGGCAGAGGTATCATTTTTGGATAAAGAGAAGAGGGAATGGAGATATCCAGTGGATTTAGAAGCTAGAACTTGCGGTTGTAGGCAATGGCGAGATAACCGGGTTGCCATGCATTCATGCCTTGTTTTTCATCACTACTCGTCGGGTCAAGCAGGTAACATACAACGAGTATGTGCATGATTACTACTCGTTGCAAAGTTCAAAGCCACATATGCACATGCCTTACCCGCTTTGGAGGGAAAACAACAATGGGATCCAGTGGACCCTGGTTTTAAGCTTTGCCCTCCGAGTTCGAAGAGAGCAGCAGGTAGACCGAGGAAAAGTAGAATAAGACCTCGCAGCGAAGGAGCTGGACTTGGACCGAGGAGACGTAAGTGCACAAGGTGTGGTGGGTCTGGTCATTTCGCTAAGCATCTTGTGATAACGCGAGTAGATCCAGCGTTCGGAGAGTGTTTTGATGTTTCAAATGATGAGCAAAATGATGATCAAAATGAGGATGCAGTGGAGGCTACAAGTGATGATCCAAGTGATGATCCAATTGATGAGCCACAAAATGTTCAAATTGATGATCCAATTGATGAGCCACAAAATGATCAAATTGATGATCCAATTGATGAGCCACAAAATGATCAAATTGATGATCCAATTGATGATCCAATTGATGATCCGATTGATGAGCCACAAAATTATCAAAATGATGATCCAATTGATAATGGAAATGATGATCCAATTGATGATCCAATTGAGGAGAAAATTGAGGCTCCAAATGTTGGTGTCCAACCTTCCGTGGTTGTGAGTTCTACTTGGTATGTAAATCTTTCCAATACTAGTGTACATTTATCACTTGACACAATCTTACCGCCCTTTGTTTTGTACAGCTCTCGTTGTAGGTTCGAACAAAGTTGTGGCGAGTGAGCTCCGAGGTAGTTAAGGTGCCGACAACCAAGAGGAGAAGAAAAGAAGCAATGAGCACAAGGATCACAAGGAGCAAAGTAGTGGCAAGAAGCGCAAGGACCAAGAAGAAGCCGCAACGCTTTGTAGATGATTGAGTGGGAACCAACTAAAGTTCATGAATAATGTTGTATTTGTGTTTGGATGCTGTTGGAATGATTAGAGTACATGTTTGAACTATGTTTGAATGATGTTGGAGTGATGAGATTACATGTTTTGAGGAACTCATGTCAAAATGTGCTACAAAAGAGCTCCAAAGGTAGGGTAAATGGCCTCATTTCTAAGCAAGTTTTTTTGATCTTGTCTAAATTGGCCAAATAAGTTCACTACACATCTATTCCATGTAAGAAGAGTATGTGAGAAGGTTTTTCCATTTTTTGATTTTTTTGAATTTTTATGGTCATTTCAAATTTAGTCAAACCTAACTTTGACCATCATTTTATCAAGTTTGAAACATGGAATTGTAAAACTAAGCATGGATCCTTGTTATTCACTCCAAAATGAAGCTTTGGTGTGGTTTTTGAAACTTTTCATGTTCCAAACCCTAAACCTCTTGTCTTCACCCTCGAACTTGTACCCCAGTGTTTGAGATATCACATTAGACACATGGTTTTTTTGTTGAACAGCATGTAGACCATGTTTATCAACTAGAATGGGTAGTATATGACATAAGAAGTCTATGTGAGAAGGTTTTCCATTTTTTGATTTTTTTTGAATTTTTTATGGTCATTTCAAATTTAGTCAAACCTAACTTTGACCATCATTTTATCAAGTTTGAAACATGGAATTGTAAAACTAAGCATGGATCCTTGTTATTCACTCCAAAATGAAGCTTTGGTGTGGTTTTTGAAACTTTTCATGTTCCAAACCCTAAACCTCTTGTCTTCACCCTCGAACTTGTACCCCGAGTGTTCGAGATATCACATTAGACACATGGTTTTTTTGTTGAACAGCATGTAGACCATGTTTATCAACTAGAATGGGTAGTATATGACATAAGAAGTCTATGTGAGAAGGTTTTCCATTTTTTGATTTTTTTGAATTTTTTATGGTCATTTCAAATTTAGTCAAACCTAACTTTGACCATCATTTTATCAAGTTTGAAACATGGAATTGTAAAACTAAGCATGGATCCTTGTTATTCACTCCAAAATGAAGCTTTGGTGTGGTTTTTGAAACTTTTCATGTTCCAAACCCTAAACCTCTTGTCTTCACCCTCGAACTTGTACCCCAGTGTTCGAGATATCACATTAGACACATGGTTTTTTTGTTGAACAGCATGTAGACCATGTTTATCAACTAGAATGGGTAGTATATGACATAAGAAGTCTATGTGAGAAGGTTTTCCATTTTTTTGATTTTTTTTGAATTTTTTATGCTCATTTCAAATTTAGTCAAAGCCTAACTTTGACCAGCTACCCCTGTTCTTCTAGAAGGAAACCGGACCGATCCGTGGGTTGCTCTGTTTTGCATTGTGGACCGTTCACTGCGGTAACGCCAGCCGTCCGATCTAGCCTTCTAGAACGTTTCGGGGCCGATCCGTGGACACCATCGTTCTTCAACATGATTGGTTCCTTTCTCTTTCTCGCGGTGGGCTATAAGAACACTGAAATCTCCGTTGGTCCGTTGGGCCGTCCCGCGTGTCTAGGCCTGCGATGCATGCGCCATGCATGCACCATGCATGCGCCACGCCAACAACCCTTTCCACGCACTCGCCGACGCCTTTTAATGCATCGACGCAGCGTCTCAGCGTTGCCATCATCTCAGCTCTCGCAGCGATGCAGCCGCATCAGTTTTGCCATCGTCTCGAGCCGTCCCATCGTCGATCGCGTCAAAACCAATAATTATTTTTGGAAGACGGCTAGACACGCGTTAATTCATCATTAGGAACCCGAATTATGAGCCAACCTCTTTATAAGGGGCCTCTCTTCCTCTCCCACACACCAACCGAGCGAGCCTCTCTTCCTCTCCATCTCCAAAGCACCACGCACTCAAGCGAGCCTCTCTCGCCTCTCCGAAGATGCAGGTACACGGGACCGACCTTCCGCCGTCCGCGCACCAGGCCGGAGCTACTCTATCCGGCGGACGTCCTCGTCGACAACACGCTCCGTGTGTGGGCAAAGTCGAGGTGGAGGAGCGAGATCGAGCTCACTCGACGGTTCCTCGACGAGGGCTTCTCCCACCTCCCACCGGGCTCGCCCGTCATGTACTACGTCAATGAGTCTCGTGAAGGCGTCGCCCTCAAGCTTCTCACGGTCACCTTCGCCAACCGATTTGACGCGTACGCCCTCCTCGGTGAGGTCTTCCGGGTGCGGCTGCGAGTCAATCTTCTTCACCACCTACAACGTCTTCACCGATTGCGACGCCCATCTTCTTCTCCGGAAACCTATGCACCGCCTCCCGTACTACAAGTGAAGACGCTGGTGAAGACGGTGGTGCGGCGCAGGTGGTGCGGCCAAGATGTGTTCTCGTCAAGCTCGTCATGTTTTTTTAGCTTTACGTTTTCATTTTCTATGTGGTTCCGTGTCGAGTCGTGTCAAGTCGTGTGTCACTGAACTTATCTATCTAGGGTACCCATCTATCTATCTAGGGTACCCATCTATCTATCTAAGTTATTTCCGTGTAATGGTGGAACTAAGCATCTTATGTATCGAATTTATCTAAGTTATTTTACGTGATGATCTGGCTACCAATATTTACATCTCATATATCTTAGTTTTCTATGATTTCGATGTAATATATCAAGGGTGTATGAATTATGAAATCACAAACATGGATCCAAGTATGAACTTTGATGTAATATAAGTAGGGTACCCATATAAGTATGAAACAAAAAATCACAAACACGCAATGCTTGAAATGAGATAAATGCACCCTTTTTCCTCGCAAAAAAGAAGGACGTTGACCTGAATGAAACGGCAGACTCACAAAAAATCACAAACACGCAATGCTTGAAATCAGATAGATGCACCTTTTTTTATTTGATTATTTTTCCAACCTAAACCACAAACAGTAATGCTTGAAATAACAAAGACGCACCCTTTTTTTGGTTAAGCAGCGTGCATAAACACAAAGAACAAACATATGCGTCCTTACACCATAAACCAAGTCACGAATTCTGTCAAAAAAAACCAAGTCACGAACTAGAACTAACTATAGCTAGATTTCTTCCTTTTGCTTTTCAATATCCGTCCATCCACCCCACTGGTTACCGCAGCAATCCTTCACGCTACTAAACAAAGCGGTCTTGGGTTCGAGTCCTAGCCGCACCCTTTTTTGTTATTTCATTTTTCACCGTTTTTTAAACACCCTTCTCATCTCGCCCAAAGCCAAATCTTTGCCACTATCGAATTTTGATCAGATTTATTTATTTCAAGCTTGCAAATTCAAGCTTACAAGTTCATACAATTTGAAGCTTACAAATTCATCACAAATTCATGCCTTTCCATACAATGTCAACATTAAACCTAGTGCGATAACAATACCACCTACAAATGAACAAATGTAATTCCAAATTTTTGATTGATCTTCGAGCTCTCTAATCTTCTCGGTTCATCCACCTTAGCTCAAAAGCTACCTCTCTGTCAATGCGTGATCCGCCCGCGTCTCTTCCGCACTAGCTATCGCGGCGACCCGTGTCGTCCGTGGCAAGATGGGCAACCATTCTTCGTGCTCATCTAGCAGCTGATTCATCGCCGTCCGGAGCAAAACATCGACCCAAACGAAGAAGCATTTTATCCGCAAGCACACGAAAGAGATCAACCACATTGAGCACAAACTATGCACAAAATACTGAAATTTCCACTATTCTTACCCCTTTCTCGCTGCCGCACACGTAGAACGGACGATTGGTGTTCTTCGGTGTGCGCGAAATCCTCCGATCAACGGGCGCCCGGCACCGCGGACGGAGGAGGATCGGCATCTCCATGCGCACCGGAAGCTCGAACCGAGAGGTGGCACGGGAGCTAGAAGAAGACATGGATAGAGGTGGCGCGGGATCTGAACCGTGAGGTGCTTCGCGCGACGGCTGCGCCCTCCGCAGCTCCCGCCGTCGGCGGCGCTCCCCGTCAACAAGGCCCTCTCGGTCGCCCGCGCCGCACCTCTGCGAGGGGCCATCTCCAACCCCGTCGATTTCTTCTCACCGCTGCAAGCTCCGCCGCGCGATCAGGGATTTTAAATGGGGTTGAGCTCCAACGGTTGCCTTGTGGGTCCCACGTGAAACGGCTAGCAACGGTCCTCTTTTCAAATGCGTCTCCGCCTGGTCCCACCTGAAACAGCCGGTCCTCTTTTCAAATGCGTCTCCGCCTGGTCCCACCTGAAATAGCCGAGTCAAGGACGTTGACCTGAATGAAACGGCAGACTCACGGAACGAGTCGTTGCACACAGACTAGTGGCAAAACTGAGCACCATTCTGCTCTAGTGGCAAAACTGAGTGTTGCGCGGGCTGTAGTGGCAAACCAATAATTAACCCTTTATTAATATGAGTAGCATGTCATAGATATTTGCTTGCATTGTTTTATTCATAGATAGGTATGACATTGTGGTATCCTCCTCTGAATAATTCATTTGAATTGACTTGGCACATGCTCACGCATGCATATGACTGAAAAACAAAAGTCAATTAAGCCTGGATGATTTACTTTGCTTCGAGTTCTCGTATCACTTTTATGCCTCCGTTAATTTTATTCTCGCCGCAAGCATGATTATGACAGCTTATTGCTCTCTTGATTGTCGCTTCCCAGTCTATTGCTAGCCTTCACTTGTACTGAGCGGGAATGCTGCTCGTGCTTCCAAACCCCTGAAAACCAAGTTATTCCAAAGTATCCACCATAAATACCTATGCATGGCATTTCAAACCATTCCAAGTAAATTTTCATGTGCTACCTTTAAAAACCTTCAAAGTACTTCTCAATTTGTGTCAATGTTTTATAGCTCATGAGGAAGTATGTGGTGTTTTATCTTTCAACCTTGTCATTTACTCCTGACAGACTCTCACCAATGGACTAGTGGCATATCCGCTTATCCAATAATTTTGCAAAAAGAGCTGGCAACGGGGTGCCCAACCCCAATTAATCAACTTTCATTAATAATTCTCTTCACATGTTTTGCCCTGATTTATCAGTAAGCAACTTAAATTGCAAATAGACACTCCACCATGGTATGAGAATGTTGGAAGGCACCCGAGGATTCGGTTAGCCATGGCTTGTGTAAGCAAAGGTTGGGGGAGTGTCATCCATAATGAAACTAAAATACATGTGTAAACAAAAGTGAAGAGGGATGATCTACCTTGCTGGTAGAGATAACGTCCTTCATGGGAGCCGCTCTTGAAAGTCTGGTTGACAAGGTAGTTAGAGTACCCACTATCATTCGTTGACAACAACAAACACCTCTCAAAACAATTTTACTTCTGTCTTTAGAAAAATGAAAAGCTCTAACACATGTTAATCCATGCTTCCCTCTGCGAAGGGTCAATCTTTTACTTTTATGTTGAGTCACCACCCTTTCTTTGAGCACCTTCTTGAGAGCATAATTGTCATTCTTAGTGTAATATGCTTATCCCAAAATATGATCAGCTGTGGTATAACTTTGATGCTTTTATCTTTGATAATCTTTACTTCTAGTCTTTCCATGAAATTCAGAGGTGCCTGGGCATTTATGTTTTGCTCTACAAATACGAGCAAGCGAGATACCACTTTATCATATCTCTTTATGAACATTGCAATCCTGCTGATAGATATGATTCATGATGCTTATTATTAGTTTGTTGGTATCTTTTTCATGATCGACATAACTATTAGATGACTTTATTTGCATTTATCTTATTATGAATTGCCTAAGTACTCGTCCATATCATGAGAATATTTACATCATATGAACAAATGTGTTCGTGAAAGTTCTTTTATCGCACTCAGCTTGTTAACCGAATTGCTTGAGGACAAGAAATAAGCTAAGCTTGGGGGGAGTTGATACGTCCAAAACGTATCTACTTTCCCGAACACTTTTGCTATTGTTTTGCCTCTAATTTGTGTATTTTGGATACAACTAACACGGACTAACACTATTTTCAGCAGAATTGCCCTGGTGTCTTATATTTGTGCAGAAAATCAACTTTCAGGAAAATCCCCGGAAATAATTGCGAATGGCCTATTTTTTGCAGAAGACACACGGAGCCAGAAGGGCAGGCCAGGGGGAGGCCCACGGCCTCCACACCATAGGCCGGCGCGGCCAAGGAGGGGGGCGCGCCGCCTTATGGTGGGGCCGCCTCGGCCAGCCCCCGACGCTCCCCTCTGGACTACTTCAAGCCCTCGACCTAAAAACGCACGGGGGTTCGACCATATTTCCAGAAGACATCCATAACTCCGCCGTCATCGCGAAACTCCGTCTCGGGACCAGAAACTCCGTTCTGGCACCCTGCCGGGATGGGGAATTGGAGGAGATCATCGCCATCATCACCACCGACGCCTCTCCATCGACCATCCATGCTTCCCCCATCCATGTGTGAGTAATTCCCCGCTGTAGGCTGAAGGGGATGGTAGGGATTGGATGAGATTGATCATGTAATAGTCATAAGATTGTTAGGGCATAGTGCCTAGTATCCGTTGTTGGTACTTTTATGATATTGTTGCAACTTGTTATGCTTAATGCTTGTCACTAGGGCCTGAGTGCCATGATCTCAGATCTGAACATGTTATTGATTCATGATGATATTCATTATATTATGATCTTACCTGCAAGTTGTATACACATGTTGCTGTCCGGAACCCGAGGCCCCAAAGTGACAGAAATTGGGACAACCGGAGGGGAATGCTGTGATATGACGATCACATGTGTTCACGGAGTGTTAATGCTTTGCTCCGGTACTCTATTAAAAGGAGTACCTTAATTACCAGTAGTTTCCCTAGAGGCCCGGGTGCCACCGGCTGGTAGGACAAAAGATGTTGTGCAAGTTTATCATTGCGAGCACGTACGACTATATACGGAACACATGCCTATGGTTATTTAGTACTTGGATACTGTTTTATTACTATCTGCAAATTCCCTGCCTTAATATTTACATGAGTTCTCTTATCCATGCATGGCCCCGAAGCAACGGTTCGCTTCCGGAGCCAACGACGACGAGGCGAGTAGCAGCCGCCGTCGTCCGCCGGCGCTGCGGCCATCCGCGGGAAACCGAGGTGGCCTCCACATCGGAGAGGCCGACAGGCGCGGCATTGCCGCAACCGCCGCCGCTGCTGCTCAAGCCCAAGCTCGAGTCCTCGGAGGAGGACCCCGACCTCCGCGCCACGCTGATCATCTCGGCGGCGGAGGAGGACGCGAAATGGCCGCACCTCCATGCGGCCATTCGCACCTCCGAGATGGAGGAAGCGGCCCGGCAGGCGGTGGAGGAAGCCGAGGCCTGGGAGCTGTACACCCAGGCCCGCCAGGCGCGACGGGAGGAGGAGGAAGCGGCGCGGCGGGAGGAGGCCACGCGCCGCGCGGAGGAGCAGCAGCGCGAGGAGCAGCGGCGGCAGGAGTCTCGGCGCTGCACGGAGGAGGAGCGCCGCCGGAAGGCCAGGCGCCGCGCCTGGCAGGAGAGGGAGCAGCGCCTGAGGGAGGAGGCGCTGCTCCGTGCGCCGCCGCTACCTCGGGTGGCTCCGGACCCCCACTCGGTCTGGGAGGAGGCCTTGTGGTCTCTGTGGCCGGAGTCGCCGGCGCGGTCGAGCCACAACAGTGCCTCGCCGCCCGGGGACGTCATCCACGATGACGACGACGCCGACGACGCCCACATGGGCTAGGCGGCGCACCGGCGGCCACCGCACCGCCGACCAAACCCTAATAGAGGGTTTTTAGTTTAAATATTAAAGTCCTTATAGGGCTTCTTTCGTTAGTTATTTGCCCACAATAGGGTCATGTACAAATTTGCCCAAAATAGGGTATATGTTTAATCAAATTTCGTTTAAATTTGCATTTTTTCTTTTGTTTTCCTATTTTTCGATTATGCGCTGCGTTCGCGCGTTGGGCGCAGCGTTTGACCCAAACGGACACGCGGACGCGGGCCGCTGTCCGCGTGTCCGCTCGACCACCCATACGGCTCAAAACGGACGGTTCAGCGCGCCCGTTTGGGTCGCTCGGTTGGAAATGCCCTTAGTCTCTGATGGAGTGATCTCCTCTGTTTGGCGTGGGAGGTGCAGAGGTAAAACTTCTGCAAAAGGGATCCAGTTTTTGTTCACGAAATCGCATTTTTCTTTCTCTGCTCGTAGTAGATTGTACTTTGTTGTTCCCTCTGTTAGGGCGTCTCCAGGGCCAACCTAAAACAACGACTTAAACGGTCCGTTTAAGACAGTTTGCGTGTTCCAGCCAGGACAGTGTGCCCAACGGCATCACTTATTCGGTCCGCTGATTATTTGGTCCGCTCATAGGAGACAAACAATTTGGAATGAAGTTTAAAAAGCACGAAAATTTGATAGAAAATTTTCATTAAACCGAACGTAGTTTAGTTTAAAAATAAAATCTAGACCTTAGTTTGCAGCGTCGCCATCTTCTTCATCATTAGAGACGAGGTCGACGAAGGGCGAGGGTGTCCACAGCTGCTGCGTCCAAGCAGGGACCTCCAACGGATGCGGCATGCACTGCGGCTGCTGCGGCACGTATTGCGGAGGTTGCGCGTAATGCGGTGATGTGGTTGGCGGCGCGTACTGAGGAGGAGATGGGACCATCTGGCCGTCCCATGCTGCCTGTGGTAGCCCGTGCGGCGACAATAGTGGTGGCGGTGGCAGGGAAGCAACATGCTCCACCACCATTGCTGATAGTTGCACGATGTCCTTTAGCCCTGGCCAAGACCAAGTCCTCGTCGGCCTTTGTTGCGGCCACGGCGGCGGCCGCTGCTGCTGCCTCCTCATCGTAGTTGCCGGGGATGAGCACCTCCATCTTCACAGTGGCTGGAGGCACGTCCTCCATCTCGTCGTCGTAGTCGACCTCGTCCTCGCTGTCGGGCACGGCGTCGTCGGGCAGGAAATCGCGCGTACCGCGCATCGTCCAGCGCGCCTAATGCTCCGAGGAAGGAAGGCATGCCAGAAATATTCGCGCATGTACGCGTCCTTGTACCACAACGTTGGCGGCAACCACTCGATTCGCCGACGCATCTCCTGGCACAACGCCCGCCGGTCCGTGGGAGGAGGCGGAACAGGGGGTCCTCCCCTGTTCAGATGCGACTCACATGGAAGGGATATGTCGCGGTGGTGGCAGGGGTCACCATGCGCCCACCGTTGTTGCGCCTCCAGCACCGACACGTACCGCCTGTTGCGGCCTGGTTGTTTCAAAGGAGGAACCGGTGCCACCACCGCCGCCACTTGTGGACCTACAAACTGCGCCGACTGTGGGGGCGGAGGCATCGGGCGGGTGCGCGCAGGGTTCCACCGAGGCGGAGAGTCTGGTGGCGGTGGGCTGACGAGGACTCCGTCTCGTGGTCGTTGGCGGACTTCTTCATCCAGCTGGGTAGCATCATCTCCATCGTGGAGAGATCTCGGAGGAGTCGCAATGGTGGCGGCCGTGAAAGTGGGGGAGAAGAGGTGGGTGCAGTGGTGGTTTAAGTACCCAGTACCCCTGGCCATCAATGCCGACGCGCGCACGCGCAACTTTCAGCGCCATTGGCATCAATTCCGGCACATGAGTTGAGGCGGCGGGCGCAGTGGTCAGCGACGGCCTTGATGGCCAACGCTGCCGCCGGTCAGCCTTCTGCCGCCGGGTCGCTTCCAAGCAGGACCGTGGCACGCACGATTGTACACGGCGTTGTCTGCGCGACTGCAGAGTCCGCGCTGACACGTCGGTTCACCAAATTTTGTAGGATAATGGGTCGAGGCGGACATGTCATTGTGTTTGGGTTGCCCCGCTGAAGCGTGCATGACCGATCCGTCTGTCCGCGCGGACTAATTCTGACGCGCCAGGACCAGATGGATCGGCCCGCTAGAGATGCCCTTAGATCCTCATCAACGGATCGACGGGAGTGGAGTTCTCCTGTCTAAGGAATCTACAACGGGTCGACCCAAAACGGTGTCACAGATGGTTCAATTCTATCCATTTGGGTCACGCGCGGACGAAAATTGAGCCGCAGTCCGGCCGGTCAGGGTAGCTTGTCCAGCGGGGCGACCTATTCGGTCCAGGTTGGCCATTTTTGGCTCGTTGGCAGAGATGATGAATGCATGTAAAAAAATGACACAAATTGAGATTTACATTCAAATTTTGTTATACATTACATGTTTGAATGAAAAACAACTGAATTTAAAATACAAATAACCCTACTTGCCGTCGATCGGGGGCGTGACGGCCCAGCTTCTCCATCGTTCTTCGCCTAAGGCATGCTCTCACGCTCGGACCGGTACCGGGTGGTCGATGGGGAGTTTTCCTGATCAGAGGCGGCTCGTTGGATCTTCGTGAACCGCCGTCTCATGATGAACTCGGCGTTCATGGCGAGTCCCTCAGGAAATTTTGCACACATCCGTGATTGCGCAGGTGGCCGTGCGCTTCTGCTTCAGTGCTCCCCCCTAAACACATCAAGGGTCGAGATTACTCTATACCCCTTCATAATTAAGGGTATGATTTTCATTAGTTAATTTTGTGTTTTTTTGCGTAGTGTTAATTTTATGTTAAGCACTAAAACCCGTATTGCCCAAATTCATAAATATACGGGCGCTTGTACTATTTTATCCGTATGCCGTCCTTGTCAGCCACGGCTCTGGAATTCATGTACGAGTGCCTACGGCGAGCAGGTCGGCCGGCGACGTGATGTCCACGTACGCGTTCATGTGACCATCGGCGGAGAGAGCACAGCTATTGTGGGTATACTTTATGGGTATATCAACGGCATGGCCTAGACCCGGGCTTGCCGGATCTAGGCCATGCCGTTGATATACCCATAAAGTATACCCACAACAGTAGCCCCCGAAGTTCTCCGAGATTCATCATTCCTCCGACTTCATTCAGCTCGGATCAGAAGAGAATCTTGAAGAGCTTCAAAACTTTTACTTGATTCCGGGTTCACTCACTCGGAAATCCTTGGCCTTCAAATTAGGTATTGCAACGGAGATCCCACCTTTCCCGCGCTCAACCTCCTTTTTTCCCGCGCTAAATTTTCGCAGATGCAAATCTTTAACCGGAATTTTCGGAAGCGCATGGTTAAGTTACCTCCACGTCGTTTTACCGCACTTGACCTAAAACACGTGTCATCCATCCAACGGTGCGACCGTTCCGTTTCCACCGTTGGATCCGAATCCCGAATCTCCGCGCGTGGCCTATAAATACCCCGCGGCTCGGTAACTTTTCATTCTTTCACCTCTCCTCACCACTTCATCTTCTTCCTCGCGCCGCGCCGCCCGACAGATCTGAACTCCGGCGAGCCTTCCGCTTCAAGCCTCTCCTCCAACCAAGATCGCTACGGTTGACCAAGAAATCAACTCCGCCGCCGATTCGTGGTCATTGGAGGCTCGAAGCCGCCAGTTTGTTGACCTCCGCTTCGCCGAAACTTCGCCGGACCGTCGCGCCATTGCCGGTACGTGCACCGGACTTGTAGAAGAAGAAATAGCTGTAGTGTAGATTTTCCGGTTACTCAACTTAGCTCGCATGGGTGCAGCCGGAAGCATGCCTCACGGTTCTCCTCACTGTACTAGTAGTTCTCCGAGTAACCCGGATCCCAGTGCCGTGGAACCGATTTGCCCGGATACGCAATGGGATCCGGGCAAATCGGTTCCACGGCACCGGGATCCGGGTTACTCGGAGAACTACCAGTACAGTGAGGAGAACCGTGAGGCATGCTTCCGGCTGCACCCATGCGAGCTAAGTTGAGTAACCGGAAAATCTACACTACAGCTACTTCTTCTTCTACAAGTCCGGTGCACGTACCGGCAATGGCGCGACGGTCCGGCGAAGTTTCGGCGAAGCGGAGGTCAACAAACTGGCAGCTTCGAGCCTCCAATGACCACGAATCGGCGGCGGAGTTGATTTCTTGGTCAACCGTAGCGATCTTGGTTGGAGGAGAGGCTTGAAGCGGCGGTACGTGAAGCTCCCGCGCGGAAGGCTCGTCGGAGTTCAGGTCTGTCGGGCGGCGCGGCGCGAGGAAGAAGATGAAGTGGTGAGGAGAGGTGAAAGAGTGAAAAGTTACCGAGCTGCGGGGTATTTATAGGCCACGCGTGGAGATTCGGGATTCGGATCCAACGGTGGAGACGGAACGGTCGCACCGTTGGATGGATGACACGTGTTTTAGGTCAAGTGCGGTAAAACGACGTGGAGGTAACTTAACCATGCGCTTCCGAAAATTCCGGTTAAAGATTTGCATCTGCGAAAATTTAGCGCGGGAAAAAAGGAGGTTGAGCGCGGGAAAGGTGGGATCTCCGTTGCAATACCTAATTTGAAGGCCAAGGATTTCCGAGTGAGTGAACCCGGAATCAAGTAAAAGTTTTGAAGCTCTTCAAGATTCTCTTCTGATCCGAGCTGAATGAAGTCAGAGGAATGATGAATCTCGGAGAACTTCGGGGGCTACTGTTGTGGGTATACTTTATGGGTATATCAACGGCATGGCCTAGATCCGGCAAGCCCGGGTGGCCCATAGATGGTGGTGAGGCATGTGGCCCATCGGGCAGCCCAGTTGCTGTAGATCTTGAAGGATGAAGTCCAGCCCAGAAACAGGAAGCCGGATCTCTACCGACCTACGAAGGAGGCCGGATCCGTGACGGCCCATGAAGTATCCGGATCCAGCACGTACTTGGAAGAAGGCGGATCCTTGACGTACACGGCACGACATTGTACCGTAGTTAGGCAACTTGTATTCCGGCTAGGACTCTCCGTGTAAACCCTAGATCCGTGCGCCTTTATAAGCCGGATCCCGGGAGCCCTAGAGGCACAACCACAACTCATTGTAACAACGCGAAACCGCCCGGATAATTCCGGACAAGCGACGGTAGGCCACTGTCATTGTGCAGGTGTTCCGAAGCTGGGTAACTCGCGTACCACCGTCCCGTGTGCACTCCGCCCTATGGCCCCTACTTCTTCTCCCCCTCGTGAGGATCCCTCCTCCGAGGTACCGTCGATTAGGCAACGACAACAGCCGACGACATGAACTGATCAGCCGGCGGCCAGCTTGGTTGATGCCATGAAGTCTAGATACACGTATCGGAGCTGCTCGGCCCGCAACGTGTACACGTGCGTGCGGCCGGCCGCAAGACCGGTATATCTAGCAGAAGGTTAAGAAAACAATTAAGGTTTGCGGCTGGATCATTCATGACGGCGAGCAGCTTGGCCGGCGGCATCCAGCTGCAGGTTAGGGGAGAATTAGTGGTACGTGACGGTTGATGAAGGTGGGCGTATGGTCGATCTGAACGGTTGCAGGCGCAGTTTCTGTTTTCCGTGGCGTAATTAGGGGCGCCAGATCGGATGGATTCTACCGTACTAAATAAGTACCTTATGTTAAGCTCGCGTGTGACGGGAGAAGAGAAAGTCAACACGTGAAAGAAGAAGAGCACACCAAAACAGGGCATCAACGGTGGCTAAAGAGGGGGGGCAACAACAATTTTTAGGCTTAATTGCGAAAACCATGTAAGAGGGGGGCAACAACAATTTTTAGGCTTAATTGCGAAAACCAT
Organism: Lolium rigidum; assembly: GCF_022539505.1. NCBI lineage: Eukaryota > Viridiplantae > Streptophyta > Magnoliopsida > Poales > Poaceae > Lolium > Lolium rigidum. Next base: position 297,268,895 of record NC_061510.1, on the reverse strand, counting down.
GTGAAAGCCAGGATTTGAACTCGAGACCTGAGGTTCTGATACCATGTTAAGATTCATGCACTAGCCACTTGAACCAAAAGTCCGAACTGATGGAAAGAGCTAGGCAATCTACTTGTACACTTCACAACACCTTAGACCAAAATGCCCTTAAAAAGTTTCAAGAGGGGGGAGCACCGAAGCAGGACTCGTGGCCGTGATGGATCGTGTATGTGCATGCAAAGACTTGATGACACCTGAATGCTGTGGTAGTATAGATCTGCTAAACACTTTTTGTTTTCGATTGCGTAGATAATTTGTGTGATGGTTTGGAAGGTGCTTAATAAGGTATGTTGCAATGATATTATGATAATAAGGTCAGGATCGAGCCGGCTGATGTGGAAGAGGGAGGTGGAGACCATGACCCACCACCGACCTTTGTGCACAGCTACGTTGCATGCCGATGTTGTCATGTGTTGGTGATGTTTCACAGTTTCAGGCGTTTGTTGCGAGGCACCCATGGAGGACAGGAGTCGAGGAGGTGTGCTGGTGCAGCTCAGCATGCAAGCGTAGACGGGTCAATGAGTTGTAAACTTGATCCAGGGGATACAGGACGCGGAGGTGTCCACTTCTTGATACAGGTCGCCGGCAAAATAATGTTCTCACAATCTCACCTCGTCCCTACCGCAGCTACAGCTGCCAGGTACTCGTTTCAGCGCATGCATGGTACGCGCAGAGTTCCAACCGGTGAGGAGCCGATGGGTCTAGAAAGCCATCCGCAAGTTGCACCGCGGGTCCAGATGGTTCTCCTCCGTTTCGGTCGCGTTACTGCTGCAGGACCTGCTACGGAACTGTACTCGAACAACCGCAATGTATTTATGTATTCCCCCTTTACTGGCGTGCATAGCTCATTTATTAATGCTTTAGTCTTCAATCTCCAGGTGGCATACAACGGTCTAGATAACATGTGCATTTGCACCCGGGAGCCAAAACTCTAGTCTTGGCTTAGGATTATTATCATTATTATGTGATCTTAATTAATTTTTTTTAGAATATCCCACGGAAGGTGTATCAATCATATAGAAGGGATGCCAAATGCATACACAACACCAAAGAAGGCTCGTTCATGATGGTAACAAGAGAATTTCGTATGTGCACTAATGGAGCCCTGAGCATTGCCAACTGAGCGATCTCTGGCCCATCGCCAACTAAGCCGACTGGTGTCAGGCGACCTAGTTGCTTCGTCTACCCCATGTCAATGCATTATGTAGGGACATCCTTGAAAGGCCAGTGAGATGGGGTTCACGATTCCGTGTGTGTTAGAGCATCTCAGGTCTCGTAAAACCCGCCCGTTAAAAACACATATAAGGGGCTGCGCGCGGGGGGTGGGGGGGCGGGGGGTCAAAAGAACACGGATAAGGGGCGCTGTGGGCTACCGCTGAACACATACCACGGAAAACCTCACAGAGAACCATAACAGGGTTTTGATAATTCTGAGCAAATATGACAATGTCTAGCCAATAATGCAACAACCTGTGGGTTTTTACATCGAATTGTATAGATGGGGGTCAAGCAATAATGATCGATGTCGGTGACACAAGAAGATGCAACCTCGTCACTCCAAGCCATAGAAGATAGATCAAGCAAGACCATCGCCGAACTCACCACCACTGCCACCACCGGAAGAAGCACCACCACCACCATAACCTCCTCCATTTTCCCCTGCCCTCCTTTGTTCCAAGATGGCCTTCCTAGTACTCTCCCACCACTCTCTTGTTATGGCATCCATGGTAGCCGGATTCATCATCATTGTCTTGTTATCCTCTGCCAATAGCGCGGTCATGGCGTTCTTCTCCTCCTCCTCCTCCGCCTTCTTCTCATCGGCAAGAATTTGCCTCTCATCTAAGGTCGCCTTGCAGGCCTCATCTTGCTGGAGTTCTTGCCACCATGCATTCTTCTATGAGATCTTCTCCTCGGCCATGCGAATATTTGTTTGCATTTGTCTCTCTCACCAAAGCCTCCTTTGACTTTGTCATGTCATCAATCCCCCCCCCCAGGCTTGTGGCTCGGCTAGCCTTTTCTACTTATCCATTACCTTATTCTTGCCATCGGACTTTCTTACTCCCTCGTTATCACTATCATCATCATACAATTGGGTGAAAGCTTCTTTCTTTGGTGTAGGTTCATTGTCCCTCAACCTGCACTTCTCACTATGTTCAAGAAAATCCCAACAATGTTAAAGCACAAATGGCTTCTTCTTGGATGCCACCATGTCCTTGTATATTTTCATTGCAATCTTGTCCTACACAAAATACCATGTATTGGTTAGAACAAATAACATAAAAATTAAAAGTAATTCAAACAAAAGGAGAGACAAATTATCTCACATAATCATCAGGGGAAGATATGTTCGGATGTCCATTTCTCACTTGCTATAAGCACACACTCCAACGACTACAACTTAGTTTGATCACATCCCAACATCCTTGAAGTGATCTTGCCATGCGGGTCAAAGTCATTGCTGAAACAACGGCAAGATTATGGTAAAACTTGCCACAATTCCTTTCTAGTACCGCTTGCCGGTTTGATCATTGCTCGTGACCACATCGAGTGTGACTCTATCCCATGACCTCCCAAAAGTGTCTTTGATGTTGGTGTAATTTGTTTTTCGCTTGCGTTGGGTTGGTTGAGATGAATCGTACACCTCTTCCACATCGACATCTTCTCCATCATCACCATCTTTACCATTGCGATAGAAACTATCGGCGTCATCTCCCTCCATGGCAACACACTACAAGATTTTTTTGATACATGACCCTCAAATTGTGTTACTAAATCGCCATAGTGGTTCATTTATGAAAATCTTATGACGAATATCCAATCTCAAGAGCTGACCACCACTCACTGAATATAAAGACATTTTTTAGAAAATCTTCATAACCGTCTATGACCATATTGGATCGTCAAAAACTTTACGACGATCCAATAACGTCACTAACAGTCTAGCCTAGCCACGTCGGATTTCCTACGTGGAACAATCTATGACGAAACCAAATCTTCATTAATCCAAATCAGCTCAATCCACTTCAACTGGTTGTGTGGGATAAGGCTAGGGGTGGGCATAAAAACCGTCAAACCGAAAACCAAACCGAAGTTGAAACCAAACTAATCGAAATCTTATTTTTCGCATTACTCAATATTTTTTTGGTTTTGATGTATATATACAAACCGATTTTGTTGTTTTCGAATTCGGTTTTTAGCCCCACCAACCGAACAAGACCAAAAATACCAAATTGAGCAACCTACCGTCAATTTTGGCATAAGCTCATCATTCCATAGAGGGCCAATTGTGTTGGATGTTCAAAAAATTGTTCATTGTATGAGTTTGGTCATTGATGGATTTGCTTTTTCTGAAGATAGAGCGAAGTATGCACAATAGAACACCCCGCTCACAAACTTAGCTACCCCTTGTTTTAATTTCTCTCGTGAGCGATGCATCAGGGCTAAAATCCCACAAGTGTCACAGCCTCCTGAATAGAACACTCCGCTCACAAACTTAGCTACCCCTTGTTTGGCCTCCATGATTAGTGCTCCTTTGTTGATTACTTCCGTAGTTGACGCTTTTTTATTTTGATATGTCAATCACTATGTGCTTTCTTTGGTGTCGCCTACTATTTGTTCAAGAGAGTTGGTTTATTTGGTTATAACCGAAAACCTAACCAACTTTTATTAACCCAATCTTCGATTTCCTACATTTCATGCCAATTTCGGTTACAATTCTCAAAATCCATATTTGTTCAGAAACCACAAAAGCATCACCAAAATTTCGCTTGAAACCGAATGCTCACCCTGAGATAAGCCCATTAATTCGGTCATTTAAAAACATCCAACAACTATGGTCAGTTACATTGGTTGAGCCGAATAGATCCGCCTTTTAGTTTATGGGCGTGGCTTTTTCAGTCGATTTTTTGGACTTTTTTAATTGAAATGTATTTTTTTCTAGCAAAATATTGTTTGGGACATAGCCATTTTAGAGATCATATACTTTGGTCCAATAGAACATTTGGTATTTTCTATTCACACATTTCATTTGTTTTACATTTCAAAAATAAAAATTAATATTTCTATCCTTTATTCTAAAATTGATTGAACAAAATATTCACAACAGCAATTACGTGTCCTAAGTGACAACACACAATACAAGTTATAGTAACAAGACCGTATACAATCAAGAACTAACAAGACCGACAATAGTTATTTAGCGGGTATATTAAGTATTACAAGCTCATGTAGTTTTTGTTAGTATTCTGACAAACTATTAGGAGCTTATGACCAAAGATCAGGAGCTCATGTACTGATCTTTTGTCATAGCAGCAGCAACCAAAACATCATGAGGTCCTAATCCACACTGGCTACCAATGAATGACCCATCAAAAGATGCAAACTGCAAACCAATTTTAGTCGGTGATGGCATCAATCTACGTGGATATCAATTTGTTGGGACTCCAAACGCAAGTGATGTAACAATGACATATTTTCCAGACTAGTGACTCAAGGGTTTATGTCTAACTATCGGCGAAAAAGTAGAATTACACTCTTCTTTTCTCTTCAAACAACTTACAAAACACAAGTATTGTGCCTTGTGTTCCCAACTCCACCGAGTGGTAGCCAAGCACACGGTTTTGTATTAGAATTCAAAAAAATAATAAAAAAGTGTAGTAAATAAATTAAGTATGCATCAAGTATAGCTAGCCATGTGCAGCCCGGCCCGAAGCTCGGCCTGAAAATCCTGGGCCTAGGCCTAGATTTGTTGGCCCGATGGACATGTCGGGTCAGGCCTAGGTAGCCTCAAACGACCATTTAAAGAAGCGGCCCGACTCGTGGCCCAACAGCCCAACGGGTTTTTCGGGCTTTTGGCTGGCCTAGGCCAGGCTCGGGCCTAGTTTTTATGTGTCGGGCTTTTCTCTGTCCGGCCCAACAAATGCGCAGGCATAGCATTAAGTAAAGTAAACTAAATGCAATACACATGATGAACTAAATGCTATGTAATAGAAAAGTGGTATACTCACAGTAGTGATCTATATTGATAGTAGTGATATAAACTTTATGAAAGAACAAAATTCAAGTAAAGTGCTTATTTTAAGTTTCTGACGTTTTACGTGATTCCTTAGAGATGCCCTTAGTTCATCTTCACGGCTCGCAATAGTTGGTGTTGTGTTGTATGTAGTTTTGGGTATTGATTAGTTTCTCTACATTATTTCGTCTTCGCGACTCAATGTAGTAGTCATGTTGTACATACGTTTTTTGGATATAGTTAGTTTCTGTCGATGTAACATCCGACAATTTTGAACAATTTGGAACGTTAAATAATTTTGAAAAATCATTGATTTTCCTGCCCTTTTTGAGACTCATGGAGAAACTAAAACCATTAAGAATTAATTTGAACTTTTCCCAACCATGCTTAAAACATTCAAGAGTGGATTCTTTGGCGATATTTAAAAATATTTATCCAAGCACAATTGAATTATTTAAGAGTAAATAAAATTAATATCCTAATGTTGGTAGAGTAGTATTATTTTCATTTTGCATTGTTTAAATTCTGAAATACCGATAGGATAATTTGAGTAATTTTTGGCATAACATTAAATCCTTAAACTCAAATAAATGATTTTTTCTAATGATGGATAATGAAATGAGTTATCTATCTAGTAGTGCCAATGTGTAAATTATTTGAACCCATTTACAACATGTATTGTCAAAAAACTCTATGGCAGTGATTTTTATTTTTTGCACATTGAATCACATGAAACATTTTAATTGGATTTTTTTTGCTTTTCCTGCATCTATCCAATTTTTCATATGATTTTTGTTTTGATTTGGTTGTTTTTGTAATTTATTTTATCGTATAGATAGTGCGGAGTGCAAAACTTGCTCGAGCGATGAGTGTACTTTCAACAACAACTAGCATGGCCCATGAGAATTGAAACATTTGATCATGATATTCCAATTATTTTCCTATGCATGTGGTATGTTTTTGTACAAGTTTTACGATGGTTGGGGATTTTAGGAACCGTCCAAGCTAGTCAATCTACCGATGGAAAAAATAGAAGTACTTGAAAGTACTGGAAAATAAGTACTGAAAAGTAGTGGAAAGTACTAAACTTTTATTTTATTTACTGAAAGGGTAGATATGTAGTTTCGCCCGTCATTCTTTCTCTCCTCTGACTCTCTCCGACCCGGCCGTTTCCCCTCTCAGTTAGGTTTCCGGCCGCCGCCGACGCGCACCGGCGTAGCCAATTTCCTTCGTCCGGCTTCAGCAGGTGTTTTCACGGCTGCTGCGTGCTCTCTCCGCCACGGCGCCGGACTGAGATCCGGTGCCTCGCCTTAAGCAAGGCACACAGCGCCTTGAGGCACCGGATCAGCCGCTCAAGCCAAATCCAACGGACAGCAGCAAAAGTGTCTGGTCAGCAGCAAGTCAACAGCCCTCACAGGAAAAAGAACGAGCCTCATCTCACGCGCGCGCAAGACAGAGCAGCTCCGCGGGAAAAAGAAAGAGCGCGGGCGGCTCTTCCCGGGCAGAGCAGCGCCGCCGCCCGTCGCTGCCCGCCGCCGCGCGCCGCCCGTCGCCGCCGCCGCCTCCGCCGCCCAGCCCTCACCTCCCTCTGCTTGCTCCGCATCAGCTGATCCTCCGCCCCATCCGGCTAGCTCTGCCCTTCCGCCGGCCGCCGACGAGAGCCCATCTGCCGGCCTGCTTTGCTTCTCCGCCGTCCCCAGACTCCAAGTCGTTGGGGGACCGTCGCTGGGCGCCATCAAAATCGTCGGATTACAGCAGGTAGTTAAACTGCATGTGTATTTTCTTATTTCTTTACATACATACTTCAGGATTGTCTTTGTTAGTATTTGTTAGTTTCAATTTAGTTGCAGCTTGTCAGCTGGCTGTATTGTTTAGTCTGTACTATACAGTTTTTACATAATTTTTTCTATGTCATATGGATTGTTCTTTAAGCCCCTATTGTCTTATTTGTAATTGATTGATATGATTACTGTCAAGACTGAACTATTTCTGATTGAAGGGTTGTGTTATGCAGCTGTGAGTGTTCTGCATTTGCAAGTGTTGTGCAATGGGAGAAATTGACAAGGGGATGCCTCAAGTTGGTATGAAATTTAGAAATCCGGATGAAGCTTGGGCATTTTGGGTTGCATATGGGGGTCGTGCAGGATTTGATGTGAGGAAGAGAAACAAACATACAAGCAAGATGGATGGTCAAGTGACCTCATGCACATTTGTTTGCGCCAATGAAGGCATACGGAAAAAAGGGATAACAATGGACCATGTGCCAAAGCGTATCAGAGCTGAAACAAGAACAAATTGCAAAGCTCGGATGACTATATCATTGGATCGAGTGCCAAAAAATTACGAAGTCACAGATTTTGTGCTTGAACACAATCATTACCTTCAATTGCCACAAACCTGCCACTTGATGGCATCGCAAAGGAAGATTTCTGAAGTACAAGCTTTTGAAATAGAAGCCGCCGAGAATTCTGGAATCATGCCCAAAGCTGCACATGAGTTAGCTTGTCGTCGAGTTGGTGGACCATTTAACCTCGGCTACACTTGTCGTGACCAAAAGAATCATTTGCGAGGCAAACGGCAGCGAGAGTTGGCTTTTGGACAGGCAGGTAGTATGTTGAAGTATTTCCATGACAAGATCATGGAGAACCCATCTTTCCAATATGACTTGCAGTATGATTGTGAGGAGCATATATCCAATATATTCTGGGTTGATGCTAAAATGGTTCTGTACTATGCACACTTTGGTGACGTTGTCACATTTGATACTACTTTTGGCACAAACAAAGAATATAGGCCCTTTGGTGTTTTTCTTGGGCTTAATCAGTTTAGAGAAACCACCATTTTTGGTGCTGCACTGCTATTTGATGAAACATGTGACTCATTTGTATGGTTGTTTGAGACATTTCTAGCTACACATAATGGGAGGCAGCCTAGAACTATTTATACAGATCAAGATGCCGCAATGGGGAAAGCTATAGGGAAAGTCTTCACTGAATCATATCATGGTTTGTGCACCTTCCATATAATGCAAAATGCTGTCAAACATTTATCTCCATTGAAGGGTGAAGGAAAAAATGAAGGGAAAGAGAAAGATGAAGGGAAAGAGGAAGAAGAAGAGGAAGAGTCCCATATTCTCACAGATTTTAGTGAATGTATGTATGGCTATGAGGACAAAGCAGAATTTCAAGAAGCATTTGATAATATGAGACATAAAGTGCACAAGCAAACTTGGTTAGATAGTATCTACAAGTTGAAGGAAAAGTGGGCCGAATGTTATATGAGAGAAGTGTTCAGCTTGGGAGTCCGAAGTACACAACTTAGTGAGAGCTTCAACAATTCTTTGAAAAACCATTTGAAATCAGATTTCCATATTGTTCGGTTCTTGATGCATTTTGAGAGGACAGTGGAGGTAAAAAGAACACAAGAATTGCAATCTGAATTTGAGGCAAGGAAGAACTTACCAAGAATCAAGATGCACACTCCTATGTTGGTGCAAGCAAGCAACGAGTACACTCCAATTATTTTTGAAGCTTTCCAAGGTGAATATGAAAGATCCATGGCTGCGTGTACTAGAGTTTTGGATGAAGATAACAAGTTTGCAGTTTCTATTGCAAGTTTCCATGGTGATTTAAAATTTGAGGAGGAGCGCATAGTGATTGGTGATCCTTTGACCAAAACTGCTTCATGTAGTTGTGCAATGTTCAATAGGACGGGAATATTGTGTGGACATGGTATCAAAGTTCTTGATTTGATGAATATAAAGACATTGCCAACACACTATATCTTAAAGAGATGGACTAGAGAAGCGCGCAATGGAAGCATACAAGATAGACATGGAAGGAATGTGGTAGAAAATCCAAAGTTGGAAGCTCAACTCCGGTACAAAAATTTATCTCACAAATTTCATAGTTTGGCACATAAAGTAGCCAACTCCATGGAGTGTTGTTTGATGTTAGAAAATGCAATTGATTGTGTTCGTCCCCAAATAGAAGATAAACTCAATGCAACTACCAAGGCTATGGATAGGCCATGCAATGATCAAGAAAATAATGATCCAAATGCGCAACAAACAAATGAGTTTCTTAGTGCCGCAAAGCTCAAGAAAAAGAGGTTCCGTCAAAGAATTTGAGAAAGAAAACTTGGCTTGACAAGTTACTCAAGGGGAAGCGCAAGCCAACTAAAGTTTCCACATCCAAAAACAAAGGAGCAAAGGTACATAGCAATTTGTACATGATATGTTCTTACCATTCATTCTGAAACTGCTTACTATAATTTTCATTGCAGCAAGAAAAGAAATATGATGGTGTAGAGCCTCAAGTAGGAGTGGAGAAGAAAGATGGCAGCGGTAAAGGAGAAAATGTGGAGCTTCATCAATGTAACCTGATTATGAGTTTCACGGAACTCTTGACAGCTCCCTCCTATGGTGTTTATGGTGAAGATATGTTCTAGCTTGTCCAAGTTTGCTAGATAGTGAATTGGACATGGTTGACCATAGTATAGTATTTTGGACTGGGTTGACTATAGTATTTTGGATTTGGGGGCTAACTATAGTCTTTTGTGGCCTAAATGTACAAGTAGATTGGCCAAGTTTATGCACTTCAAATATTATGTAACAGCAGATTGTTGTGAGATTTCAATGTAAATGCCACAAAGTTTGTCTATTGTTCACTTTATATATTAGATGCATCAGGTTTCTGTTGAGCTCTGCCTTTTTCAGTTCACTTTTCAGTATTACATGTAGCTGTCTGTAGTTCATTTGCCTATAACTAACTGAAATTACAATTCCTGTGTAACTTGCTGCTCCTCCTTGCCTTGTCGTGATGGTGACCGACAGAGGGACGCACAGGGGGAGGGAGGAGGGAGGATGGGGCCGTCGCGGCGATCTGGGCGTTGGACGTGATTCGGCCGGAGTGAGCCGGAGGTGCCAGCCGTCGGCGCCGGATGGGAGAGGCGGAGCAAGCAGAGGATGAATGGAGGCGGGCCGGGAAGAACTGCGCGCTCTCACGGTGGCGGCGGAGGTCGGCGGCGACGAGCGGCGGCAGCGGGCGGCGGCGGCATCGGGCGGCGGCGGCAGCAGGCGGCGAGCGGCGGCGGTGCTCCGCCTAGAGGAGCCGCGCGCTCGTTCTTTTTCCCGTGAGGAGATGAATTGGGTTGTTGACTTGCTGCTGACCAGATTCTTTAGCTGTTGTCCGTTGGATGAGGCTTGAGCGGCTAATCTGGTGCCTCAAGGCGCTGCGTGCGTTGCTTAAGGCGAGGCACCGGATCTCAGTACGGACTGAGATCCGGTGCCTCGCCTTAAGCAAGGCACACAGCGCCTTGAGGCACCGGATCAGCCGCTCAAGCCAAATCCAACGGACAGCAGCCAAAGTGTCTGGTCAGCAGCAAGTCAACAGCCCTCACAGGAAAAAGAACGAGCCTCATCTCACGCGCGCGCAAGACAGAGCAGCTCCGCGGGAAAAAGAAAGAGCGCGGGCAGCTCTTCCCGGGCAGAGCAGCGCCGCCGCCCGTCGCCGCCTCCGCCGCCCAGCCCTCACCTCCCTCTGCTCGCTCCGCATCAGCTGATCCTACGCCCCATCCGGCTAGCTCTGCCCTTCCGCCGGCCGCCGGCGAGAGCCCATCTGCCGGCCTGCTTTGCTTCTCCACCGTCCCTAGACTCCATGTCGTTGGGGGACCGTCGCTGGGCGCCATCAAAATCGTCGGATTACAGCAGGTAGTTAAACTGCATGTGTATTTTCTTATTTCTTTACATACATACTTCACGATTGTCTTTGTTAGTATTTGTTAGTTTCAATTTAGTTGCAGCTTGTCAGCTGGCTGTATTGTTTAGTCTGTACTACTATACAGTTTTTACATAATTTTTTCTATGTCATATGGATTGTTCTTTAAGCCCCTATTGTCTTATTTGTAATTGATTGATATGATTACTGTCAAGACTGAACTATTGCTGATTGAAGGGTTGTGTTATGCAGCTGTGAGTGTTCTGCATTTGCAAGTGTTGTGCAATGGGAGAAATTGACAAGGGGATGCCTCAAGTTGGTATGAAATTTAGAAATCCGGATGAACATTGGGCATTTTGGGTTGCATATGGGGGTCGTGCAGGATTTGATGTGAGGAAGAGAAACAAACATACAAGCAAGATGGATGGTCAAGTGACCTCATGCACATTTGTTTGCGCCAATGAAGGCATACAGAAAAAAGGGATAACAATGGACCATGTGCCAAAGCGTATCAGAGCTGAAACAAGAACAAATTGCAAAGCTCGGATTACTATATCATTGGACCGAGTGCCAAAAAATTACGAAGTCACAGATTTTGTGCTTGAACACAATCATTACCTTCAATTGCCACAAACCTGCCACTTGATGGCATCGCAAAGGAAGATTTCTAAAGTACAAGCTTTTGAAATAGAAGCCGCCGAGGATTCTGGAATCATGCCCAAAGCTGCACATGAGTTAGCTTGTCGTCGAGTTGGTGGACCATTTAACCTCGGCTACACTTGTCGTTGCCAAAAGAATCATTTGCGAGGCAAACGGCAGCGAGAGTTGGCTTTTGGACAGGCAGGTAGTATGTTGAAGTATTTCCATGACAAGATCATGGAGAACCCATCTTTCCAATATGACTTGCAGTATGATTGTGAGGAGCATATATCCAATATATTCTGGGTTGATGCTAAAATGGTTCTGGACTATGCACACTTTGGTGACGTTGTCACATTTGATACTACTTTTGGCACAAACAAAGAATATAGGCCCTTTGGTGTTTTTCTTGGGCTTAATCAGTTTAGAGAAATCACCATTTTTGGTGCTGCAATGCTATTTGATGAAACATGTGACTCATTTGTATGGTTGTTTGAGACATTTCTAGCTACACATAATGGGAGGCAGCCTAGAACTATTTATACAGATCAAGATGCCGCAATGGGGAAAGCTATAGGGAAAGTCTTCACTGAATCATATCATGGTTTGTGCACCTTCCATATAATGCAAAATGCTGTCAAACATTTATCTCCATTGAAGGGTGAAGGAAAAAATGAAGGGAAAGAGAAAGATGAAGGGAAAGAGGAAGAAGAAGAGGAAGAGTCTCATATTCTCACAGATTTTAGTGAATGTATGTATGGCTATGAGGACAAAGCAGAATTTCAAGAAGCATTTGATAATATGAGACATAAAGTGCACAAGCAAACTTGGTTAGATAGTATCTACAAGTTGAAGGAAAAGTGGGCCGAATGTTATATGAGAGAAGTGTTCAGTTTGGGAGTCCGAAGTACACAACTTAGTGAGAGCTTCAACAATTCTTTGAAAAACCATTTGAAATCAGATTTCCATATTGTTCGGTTCTTGATGCATTTTGAGAGGACAGTGGAGGTAAAAAGAACACAAGAATTGCAATCTGAATTTGAGGCAAGGAAGAACTTACCAAGAATCAAGATGCACACTCCTATGTTGGTGCAAGCAAGCAACGAGTACACTCCAATTATTTTTGAAGCTTTCCAAGGTGAATATGAAAGATCCATGGCTGCGTGTACTAGAGTTTTGGATGAAGATAACAAGTTTGCGGTTTCTATTGCAAGTTTCCATGGTGATTTAAAATTTGAGGAGGAGCGTATAGTGATTGGTGATCCTTTGACCAAAACTGCTTCATGTAGTTGTGCAATGTTCAATAGGACGGGAATATTGTGTGGACATGGTATCAAAGTTCTTGATTTGATGAATATAAAGACATTGCCAACACACTATATCTTAAAGAGATGGACTAGAGAAGCGCGCAATGGAAGCATACAAGATAGACATGGAAGGAATGTGGTAGAAAATCCAAAGTTGGAAGCTCAACTCCGGTACAAAAATTTATCTCACAAATTTCATAGTTTGGCACATAAAGTAGCCAACTCCATGGAGTGTTGTTTGATGTTAGAAAATGCAATTGATTGTGTTCGTCCCCAAATAGAAGATAAACTCAATGCAACTACCAAGGCTATGGATAGGCCATGCAATGATCAAGAAAATAATGATCCAAATGCGCAACAAACAAATGAGTTTCTTAGTGCCGCAAAGCTCAAGAAAAAAGAGGTTCCGTCAAAGAATTTGAGAAAGAAAACTTGGCTTGACAAGTTACTCAAGGGGAAGCGCAAGCCAACTAAAGTTTCCACATCCAAAAACAAAGGAGCAAAGGTACATAGCAATTTGTACATGATATGTTCTTACCATTCATTCTGAAACTGCTTACTATAATTTTCATTGCAGCAAGAAAAGAAATATGATGGTGTAGAGCCTCAAGTAGGAGTGGAGAAGAAAGATGGCATCGGTAAAGGAGAAAATGTGGAGCTTCATCAATGTAACCTGATTATGAGTTTCACGGAACTCTTGACAGCTCCCTCCTATGGTGTTTATGGTGAAGATATGTTCTAGCTTGTCCAAGTTTGCTAGATAGTGAATTGGACATGGTTGACCATAGTATAGTATTTTGGACTGGGTTGACTATAGTATTTTGGATTTGGGGGCTAACTATAGTCTTTTGTGGCCTAAATGTACAAGTAGATTGGCCAAGTTTATGCACTTCAAATATTATGTAACAGCAGATTGTTGTGAGATTTCAATGTAAATGCCACAAAGTTTGTCTATTGTTCACTTTATATATTAGATGCATCGAGGTTTCGTTGAGCTCCGCCTTTTTCGGTTCACTTTTCGTATTACATGTAGCTGTCCGTAGTTCATTTGCCTATAACTAACTCGAAATTACAATTCCGTGTAACTTGCTGCTCCTCCTTGCCTTGTCGTGATGGTGACCGACGGAGGGACGCACGGGGGAGGGAGGAGGGAGGATGGGGCCGTCGCGGCGATCCGGGCGTTGGACGTGATTCGGCCGGAGTGAGCCGGAGGTGCCAGCCCGTCGGCGCCGGATGGGAGAGGCGGAGCAAGCAGAGGATGAATGGAGGCGGGCCGGGAAGAACTGCGCGCTCTCACGGTGGCGGCGGAGGTCGGCGGCGACGAGCGGCGGCAGCGGGCGGCGGCGGCATCGGGCGGCGGCGGCAGCAGGCGGCGAGCGGCGGCAGTGCTCTGCCTAGAGGAGCCGCGCGCTCGTTCTTTTTTCCCGTGAGGAGATGAATTGGGTTGTTGACTTGCTGCTGACCAGATTCTTTAGCTGTTGTCCGTTGGATGAGGCTTGAGCGGCTAATCTGGTGCCTCAAGGCGCTGCGTGCCTTGCTTAAGGCGAGGCACCGGATCAGCCGCTCAAGCCAAATCCAACGGACAGCAGCCAAAGTGTCTGGTCAGCAGCAAGTCAACAGCCCTCACAGGAAAAAGAACGAGCCTCATCTCACGCGCGCGCAAGACAGAGCAGCTCCGCGGGAAAAAGAAAGAGCGCGGGCGGCTCTTCCCGGGCAGAGCAGCGCCGCCGCCCGTCGCCGCCCGTCGCCGCCTCCGCCGCCCAGCCCTCACCTCCCTCTGCTCGCTCCGCATCAGCTGATCCTACGCCCCATCCGGCTAGCTCTGCCCTTCCGCCGGCCGCCGGCGAGAGCCCATCTGCCGGCCTGCTTTGCTTCTCCGCCGTCCCTAGACTCCATGTCGTTGGGGGACCGCCGCCGGGCGCCATCAAAATCGTCGGATTACGAGCGAGTAGTTAAACCGCATGTGTATTTTCTTATTTCTTTACATACATACTTCACGATTGTCTTTGTTAGTATTTGTTAGTTTCAATTTAGTTGCAGCTTGTCGCCTGGCTGTATTGTTTAGTCCGTACTACTATACGGCTTTTACATAATTTTTTCTATGTCATATGGATTGTTCTTTAAGCCCCTATTGTCTTATTTGTAATTGATTGATATGATTACCTGTCAAGACTGAACTATTGCTGATTGAAGGGTTGTGTTATGCAGCTGTGAGTGTTCTGCATTTGCAAGTGTTGTGCAATGGGAGAAATTGACAAGGGGATGCCTCAAGTTGGTATGAAATTTAGAAATCCGGATGAACATTGGGCATTTTGGGTTGCATATGGGGGTCGTGCAGGATTTGATGTGAGGAAGAGAAACAAACATACAAGCAAGATGGATGTTCAAGTGACCTCATGCACATTTGTTTGCGCCAATGAAGGCATACGGAAAAAAGGGATAACAATGGACCATGTGCCAAAGCGTATCAGAGCTGAAACAAGAACAAATTGCAAAGCTCGGATTACTATATCATTGGACCGAGTGCCAAAAAATTACAAAGTCACAGATTTTGTGCTTGAACACAATCATTACCTTCAATTGCCACAAACCTGCCACTTGATGGCATCGCAAAGGAAGATTTCTAAAGTACAAGCTTTTGAAATAGAAGCCGCCGAGGATTCTGGAATCATGCCCAAAGCTGCACATGAGTTAGCTTGTCGTCGAGTTGGTGGACCATTTAACCTCGGCTACACTTGTCGTGGCCAAAAGAATCATTTGCGAGGCAAACGGCAGCGAGAGTTGGCTTTTGGACAGGCAGGTAGTATGTTGAAGTATTTCCATGACAAGATCATGGAGAACCCATCTTTCCAATATGACTTGCGAGTATGATTGTGAGGAGCATATATCCAATATATTCGGGTTGATGCTAAAATGGTTCTGGACTATGCACACTTTGGTGACGTTGTCACATTTGATACTACTTTTGGCACAAACAAAGAATATAGGCCCTTTGGTGTTTTTCTTGGGCTTAATCAGTTTAGAGAAATCACCATTTTTGGTGCTGCAATGCTATTTGATGAAACATGTGACTCATTTGTATGGTTGTTTGAGACATTTCTAGCTACACATAATGGGAGGCAGCCTAGAACTATTTATACGAGATCAAGATGCCGCAATGGGGAAAGCTATAGGGAAAGTCTTCACTGAATCATATCATGGTTTGTGCACCTTCCATATAATGCAAAATGCTGTCAAACATTTATCTCCATTGAAGGGTGAAGGAAAAAATGAAGGGAAAGAGAAAGATGAAGGGAAAGAGGAAGAAGAAGAGGAAGAGTCTCATATTCTCACAGATTTTAGTGAATGTATGTATGGCTATGAGGACAAAGCAGAATTTCAAGAAGCATTTGATAATATGAGACATAAAGTGCACAAGCAAACTTGGTTAGATAGTATCTACAAGTTGAAGGAAAAGTGGGCCGAATGTTATATGAGAGAAGTGTTCAGTTTGGGAGTCCGAAGTACACAACTTAGTGAGAGCTTCAACAATTCTTTGAAAAACCATTTGAAATCAGATTTCCATATTGTTCGGTTCTTGATGCATTTTGAGAGGACAGTGGAGGTAAAAAGAACACAAGAATTGCAATCTGAATTTGAGGCAAGGAAGAACTTACCAAGAATCAAGATGCACACTCCTATGTTGGTGCAAGCAAGCAACGAGTACACTCCAATTATTTTTGAAGCTTTCCAAGGTGAATATGAAAGATCCATGGCTGCGTGTACTAGAGTTTTGGATGAAGATAACAAGTTTGCGGTTTCTATTGCAAGTTTCCATGGTGATTTAAAATTTGAGGAGGAGCGTATAGTGATTGGTGATCCTTTGACCAAAACTGCTTCATGTAGTTGTGCAATGTTCAATAGGACGGGAATATTGTATGGACATGGTATCAAAGTTCTTGATTTGATGAATATAAAGACATTGCCAACACACTATATCTTAAAGAGATGGACTAGAGAAGCGCGCAATGGAAGCATACAAGATAGACATGGAAGGAATGTGGTAGAAAATCCAAAGTTGGAAGCTCAACTCCGGTACTAAAATTTATCTCTCAAATTTCATAGTTTGGCACATAAAGTAGCCAACTCCATGGAGTGTTGTTTGATGTTAGAAAATGCAATTGATTGTGTTCGTCCCCAAATAGAAGATAAACTCAATGAAACTACCAAGGCTATGGATAGGCCATGCAATGATCAAGAAAATAATGATCCAAATGTGCAACAAACAAATGAGTTTCTTAGTGCCGCAAAGCTCAAGAAAAAAGAGGTTCCGTCAAAGAATTTGAGGAGAAAGAAAACTTGGCTTGACAAGTTACTCAAGGGGAAGCGCAAGCCAACTAAAGTTTCCACATCCAAAAACAAAGGAGCAAAGGTACATAGCAATTTGTACATGATATGTTCTTACCATTCATTCTGAAACTGCTTACTATAATTTTCATTGCAGCAAGAAAAGAAATATGATGGTGTAGAGCCTCAAGTAGGAGTGGAGAAGAAAGATGGCAGCGGTAAAGGAGAAAATGTGGAGCTTCATCAATGAAACCCGATTATGAGTTTCACGGAACTCTTGACAGCTCCCTCCTATGGTGTTTATGGTGAAGATATGTTCTAGCTTGTCCAAGTTTGATAGATAGTGCATTGGACATGGTTGACCATAGTATAGTATTTTGGACTGGGTTGACTATAGTATTTTGGATTTGGGGGCTAACTATAGTCTTTTGTGGCCTAAATGTACAAGTAGATTGGCCAAGTTTATGCACTTCAAAGATTATGTAACAGCAGATTGTTGTGGGATTTCAATGTAAAATGCCACAAAGTTTGTCTATTGTTCACTTTATATATTAGATGCATCAGGTTTCTGTTGAGCTCTGCCTTTTTCAGTTCATTTTTCAGTATTACATGTAGCTGTCTGTAGTTCATTTGCCTATAACTAACTGAAATTACAATTCCTGTGTAACTTGCTGCTCCTCCTTGCCTTGTCGTGATGGTGACCGACAGAGGGACGCACAGGGGGAGGGAGGAGGGAGGATGGGGCCGTCGCGGCGATCTGGGCGTTGGACGTGATTCGGCCGGAGTGAGCCGGAGGTGTCAGCCGTCGGCGCCGGATGGGAGAGGCGGAGCAAGCAGAGGATGAAGGGATGCGGGCCGGGAAGAACTGCGCGCTCTCACGGCGGCGGCGGAGGTCGGCGGCGACGAGCGGCGGCAGCGGGCGGCGGCGGCATCGGGCGGCGGCGGCATCGGGCGGCGGCGGCAGCAGGCGGCGAGCGGCGGCAGTGCTCTGCCTGGAGGAGCCGCGCACTCGTTCTTTTTCCCCGTGAGGAGATGAATTGGGTTGTTGACTTGCTGCTGAGCAGATTCTTTAGCTGCTGTCCGTTGGATGAGGCTTGAGCAAGGCGCTGCGTGCCTTGCTTAAGGTGAGGCACCGGATCTCAGTCCATGTTGGACGCCATCTTCATGGAGGCCGAACTCGGCGCCGATCGCTACCTTTCCTCCCTCGCCACCATCCGTGACAGTGACATGGAGCTCTCCAGCGACCTCCAGGCCACCCCCAGTGGAGCGCCTGGCCGAGGCAGAGGAGGTGGAGCCATCGGTAGCCTCGAAGTGCGGCGTCGAAGCTGTGGGTGGCCGGGCCTGTCGCGTGACCAGAGACCGGAGCGATGTGTCGGAGGCAGAGCACATCCGTGACGGCGTCCAGGCGTGGCACGGCTGCCCAGGGGTGGTGGGAAGCGTAGACCGTGAGCTTGCCAATGGACATGTACACACCACGCTGGGCATGGAATCTGTTCGACGAAATGCAACACAGGGCATTGGTGGTGTTGAACGTGATGATCAGGTGCTACGTCATGTGCTGATGTGCGTCCGGTCCACTGCAGCATTTTACTGGGGTTCAACCCCAGTTGCAAATGCAGTGATGGGCATGTAGTACAATAAGATTGATTGCTTGCTAAAGCTAGGAAGATGAATATTGATGTAGTTCTTGGCTATTTAGGATAGATATGGAAAGAAGCAAAGCTAAGCCTGACAGTGTTACATTCATCCGGGTGCTGAGTGCATGTTGCAATGGTGGCTCGTTGATGAAGGGTGAGAACAGTCAATAGTGAGTGCTAGGTAGCCCAGTATGTTAGTTCTTTTCCTCTCATGGATTGAAATAAATTTAGCCAGTCACCGGTGCAAAGTAAATCCATCAACAGTCATTAGTGACTTGTACGTTTACCATCGTTTAAGATACATGTACATAAATATTGATGTAAATATCAACAGAGTACTACATGCTCAAAGATATATATACTACTCAAAAGTTAATAAATCATACTTTCTTTATACAGAAGCACATAACTCTTTGAGCTTCTATTTTCGAAAAGAGTTTTCTGAGCTGTAAAATTTTGTATAAAACCCCGAGCTGTGAGGTAGTAGTATTCTGATGAGTTCTCCTCTTGACACTTCTATGCATGGCACTATTACTTTTCATATTTGTTGCAGAAAGTGCGCCGCACTTAGCCTGATGATAGGTTGCCTTCTAAATACTACTCCCTCCGTTCTCTTTTAATTGACTCAAATTTAGTATAAATTTGTACTAAATTCGAGTCAATTAAAAAAGAACGGAGGGAGTATCATTTTGATAAAATGTAAGATATGTGATATTTTTTTACACATTTGTGATTATGGTCTCAGTTCAACATTGTTCTACTCCGATGCAAGTACGTAACTACTAATAAAAAAAATCGAAGTTATGAAGAAAATGCATAATTTTTCACTGAACCCTCATTCCTCGACAATGTATCTTCAAGAGCTCTTCTTCTGTCCTGGACAGAATCATAGTAACTGCTTAATGTATCTTCAAGAGCTCTTCTTCTGCAGTGTGAGGTTGTGAAAGAACACATAGCAGTAGCAGATGACATTTCATCAAACACATGGGGGTAGCGATCAGCGCCACATCAAAGAAAACAGAGTAAGTGTTGGAGGAGACTACTGCGTTGGTGTCTATCTACACTCAAAACCTTCTTGCAATTGGTGGCATGCTCTTTGAGTGCTAGATTCTGGTAAAAGTTCTCAACTTATTGTGCACGCAGGACGTTTAGGCTTCAGCCTTTTACAACAAGAACTCATCTGCTTAAATATCCCATGTTCATATAAAGTTCAGACTCCACGACTTCTTGGTAAAACTATTGAAACGACCAGAAATCAAAATGAAAAGAAGAAAATGGACTAAATGATTCTTGGAACAAGCTGTCTCAAAATGGACTTATCATTGGAAATAGAAGGATCTGTTCTCAGAACGTTCAAATCTACAAATATCATGGAGGTTCTGTCCTTGGTTCTCAAATTACTAGCTTCACTTGATAGCAGATACACAGTTTGGCTATTTTGTCCGCTGAGACCTGTCGTCATTGTTCTTCTCCCAAGTCTGCAAAATCCTGAGACACCAACCAGCTGAGATTATCAATTAATAGGACTATGCTATGCAACTGAAACATAGACAAAGCTCTTTTCACCTCAACAACAAGCTGAACTACCTTTTTTTTGTAATAACATCCCTAGCAATAGCCGCGAAAGTTGTGCTTGCTTTGGCAATGTGAACGGCTAGCCTCACTGAAGCGGGAGTCTTGTTCTTTTAGGAATTTGTCTCTAAGCACCCTGCCAAGATTTAGCCTGCGGAAATAACAATGAACATTTCCTTCACCATTCAATAGACGAAGAAAATTAGGGATACTTAGCATACCTAAAAGACAGACTTCACGAGGCTGACCACTTCTTGAACATGTAGTGAGGACCAACATGAACATCAGCCAATGCAGAAGAGAAATACACTGCTGCAATCAACACTTTTTTTCCGGAAAATATACATCATTTATGTCATGTCCAGAAGAATTTGCTACAGTTTCCTAAGATACTGAAATTCTACTTTGTCA
The DNA here is from genome assembly GCF_022539505.1 of Lolium rigidum. NCBI lineage: Eukaryota > Viridiplantae > Streptophyta > Magnoliopsida > Poales > Poaceae > Lolium > Lolium rigidum. Next base: position 297,248,236 of record NC_061510.1, on the reverse strand, counting down.
TATCTAATTACTCTGGTACTGCTGCAGTACCACACAACTGCTTTCAGATCCTTGAACTAAAAGAAAAAGGAAAGAAGCAAACCAACTTGCCAGGATCATACATAGTGACTTCACGATCAGTTCCGCCGTTCAAGCTCCTCCCGCGCCCGCCCTCCAGCTCGTGGGCGAGGCTGGCAAAGTTGCAGGCGGGTGAGCTCCTTGGTGAGGCGAGTCAGGCGGGGCCACGGGGGCGGTGCAAAAGTGGATGCGGAGGCGGAGATATGATTCGGCGACGCGTCCGGCGAGCGGCGGCGTTGAAGGGACAGAGAATTTCAGCGTGGGACTCAGATCGTGCTCGCGAGTGCCCGGTCGTGCGGGGTGGGTTAGGCTCAGTAGTTACCACAATAGTCCTGATTATTTTATTTAAAATCTACTACCTCCGTTTCAAGGAATAAGGCGCCCTCGTTTTACGAGTTTTTTGTTTGACCAAGATTTACTTCAAATAGATAAAGATTGTTTGTATGAAATTAATATCATTAAAAAGTGTTTTTCAATACGAATCCAACGATACTAATTACATATATTATAATCAAGATTTTGTTGCTCAATTTTTATGGTCAAAGTTTGTCTTGGAATGCGCGTGCGCCTTATTCCTTGAAACGGAGGTAGTATAATTAACCGACGAGATCAGACGGACAGAGTTAATTCAACCGGTAGTACTGGGTAGTACTCAAAAGTACTCGCCAATCACCGTAACATAGCTCATGTTTTTGTAGACCGTGTCACTGCTTTCACATCATCATATGTGTATCATCGACTTTCGCAAAAAAAAAAAAAATATGTGTATCATCGAGCATGTACATTTTTGTTGCAAGATAGATCTAAGGATACACATCGATGATATATATGCTTAATTTAATACTATAAAAAACATAAACAAGTATACACATTGATGAATGATTTACACCTAGACATGGACACATGTCACATGGAAGTAACTTGCCGGGGCTGCTGACGTTGAATCGTGGAGATTACATCGGGGACGTCTCAGGCGAAGGTCTGGTCCACCGGGTCAAGGAGCAGCTGGCCGTGCTCGGTGTTAACACCGAGGAAGCCGGCGTGTGAGAGCAAAGCCCAGAGGTGCGTGGTGAGCTCGCCGCGGCCCTGGAGGTGTATCTGATGCTTGGACGCTCTGGTGGACGCCGACAGGTACAGCAGGTAGCCCGTCCAGAACTTACTCAGGCGCCGCCAGAGCTCGTCCCTGCCGCCATACCTCCTCAGGAGCTCCACCGCCAGCTGCGCGCCGATCTTGACGATCGTGGTGCCATCCGGAGTTGGGTCAGGTGCCCACGCATTCGCCATGAGCCTGTCGTGGGTCTGCTTCCACGTGCGGCAACCGCGCAAGGCGGCCCGGGCCTCGCCTCGAACGGCGTCGAGGACCTTGCTGGCGACGAGGCCGTTGTCCGGTATCAGCGCCACCGTGACCAGATGCACGCAGTAGTTGGACAGCGTGGCCGCGGCGGTGTATTCCGGCCAGAGGGCGGCGAAGCCGTCGGGGTCCCCGAAGGACGACGTCGGCAGGGTGTAGAGGTCGTCCTGATCGCGTCCGGCATCCTCCAGGAGGCGGATCTGGCAGAGGCTCGTGGCGATATGCCACGCGAGAATCTTGTGGGTATCTCCGTCTAGGTTATCGTGGAGAATTTCTATGAGGGATGGTATCGGTAGTTTTCTTCGTGAGTCTGGTACTGGTAGTGATCCCTCGGTGTCGGTGAAGGCAACCCCAAGGTAAGACATCAAGCGACCATTGTTCGTATTCTGGATGTAAGAATCTGATGAATCGTTCTCTTCCTGGCCTGGAGTAGACGCTGAAATAATCAGGGCCTTCAGTGACCCAAATATCCTCGTCTTTACCTCGCTCTGCAGCTTCACGTACCTGCCAAGGAGATTCTTTTTTGAGCTCATTCTTTTTTTTTGAGGGCAAGGAGATTCATTTTTATAACTGCAACTTACATTATACGGAGGCGGAAAGTGTGTACACCTAACGTCCTATAGACATCTTTAGTTGACTACATCCCAATCATAGAACGCCGAACCTACTCGTGGCAACTGGCAATGTATTAGTCCCGAGTACTATATTTGAAAGGGCATCTCCATTAATTAGTCATCTTTAGGTACGTAGTTTACGAAAGTAAGAGCATCTAAATCATTGTCAGAGCTATATTCCTGAAGACCGTGTCAATATCTAAGCATGGTCATACTTGGTATCATATAGTTCGACCATATATATCGTACATATGATACGACTATTTCTCAGTTGACTGAGAACTAACTTCAGATGATATCATCAAATCTCAGTTACAAGTCATGTCGCAACTAATGACTAACCCAAATCACGATGCAAATCAGATGGCGTAAGATCGACTTGACTGAACACGAAGCTAGTTGCTGAGAACTAGCAAATCCCATAACCATCTTTTTTTTCTATGGACCAAAGTTTGCTCTACTGTGGTGTTTATTACTGGACTGTCGTCTAGTAATATTTATCTTCCAAATTCTACTTTCCGCAATAAAAAAAACATCCAAATTCTACTATGGACATGCATCTAGCAGTTTACTACGGTGAATGCGATTTATGGCTAGACTTTGACGACAAACAAGAAAGAGCTAATCCCTCTCTTTACTATTACTCCGCATAAGAATTTTTTTCAAAAATGCGAGACATATTGAAATATCTAAAACATCTACTCCATCCGTCTAACAAAAGGATGTCTCTATTTTATCAAAATTTAAATGAATCTATGTACTAAATCACTTCTAGATACATTCAAATTGAGAAAAAGTTGATTTACCCTTTGTTAGATGGAATGAGGGGGTAAATGAAATGCTAGTGTACCTTATGTTTCGGGTTTTAACGCGAGCCGCCATTAGTAGGTTGTGCTGTTCAATATTTTGATCCCACTCGCCCCTGTGGATGAACCTGAACATGATCCTCGCCACCTTCACCACTATCCAGCGGTGCAACCCCGACACGATGATCCTCAACATGATCCTCTCCACCTTCTCCGCTATCCAGCGCTGCAGCCTAGACGCGCAGCCCTGTGGATGATCCTGGCCCCTTTCTCTACTATCCAGCGGTGTAGGCTCTGGATTATGATCCTGAACATGATCCTCGCCGCCTTCTCCACTAGCCAGTGGTGTAACCTTAAAATTTTGAACACTCCCTTTCAGTTTGATCCTGATGTAGTGGCAGACGACCAAGACCTTGCTCCACTGGGACATGACATAGACCCAAATCTCCAACAGCTCTCTGAATACGACGATGAAGATGAGGAAGTGGGTGATGAGCACCCCATGAGTAATCCTGGCGACGCGGCCGTCCTCGTCCTGGGCCATCATCGTGCTGGGTATGTCGCGAACAGCATATGCCAGGTACAGGGCAGCGGCGATCATACACGACGACAGCAGCTGCCTATGATAAGGGAAGCCCCGGGCGAAGACTACAGCGTGCTTGCTGTAGGAGAAATCCTGAAGGAAGGACAGCTCCACCTCCGTCAGGCGGAACACCCTGTCGTAGTTGGGGTCGTTGGTGTTATCCAGAATGGCGTCGGAGACGAGCCGCCTTGAGGCCTGGTCTTTGGCCTCCGGCATGGAGATTCCGTAGAAACGGCGGCGCAGCAGCTTGTACAGGGCGAAGGAGAGGCACACGTCCTTGTACCTGTTGTCGCTGTCGGTGTGCCTGCCCAGCAGCTTGTCGTCGTCGGAGCTGTGGCGGCTCCAATTCCATACCTTATCCACCGTGATGAGCTCCTGTGGCCGCGTCTCCTCCAGCTGCAGCCTGAATCTTGGCTTGTCGATCTTCTTTTCCTGTCGATCTTCACCAACAACCAAGTACTTGTACCCCGGTCATGGTGTCGGCACAGGCGTCGTCGTCGGTATGCCCCGACTGCGCCATGTAGTCGCTGACGAGCTTCATGTTGTCGTCGTTGGCCCCAGCGGCGGCGTTGGAGGATATGTAGTACCAAATGATGCGCCACGCGTGGATGCACCAGATCGCCCAGAGGGGCACCTTGAGGTAGAGCTCCGTCTGTGACCGGAGTTGGTTGGCAGACCACAGCGAGGCGAGCAAGTCGATCAGGGTCATCTCCTTGGGCCTGTACGGCCGGCCGATGCGGGCGCTGTCCTGCATGGTGACGATGAGGACGGCCCATATCTGGAAGAAGTCGTTGGCGGTGGATTCCGATGATTGCTTGGAGACGGACGGCTTCATGAGCCCGAGGGTGTAGCTGACGGAGTAGTAGCTGAGGATGCGCAAGAGCTCGATGCCGGGATTGATCTGCGGGGAGATCGCGAACCGGGGTCCCATTGAGCTCACGCCGAACTGAACCAGAACCAGCACAGCCGGCACCACCACCCAGAGCTCCACGCTGAGAGCACGAGTAGTGTCATCAGGCTGGAACAGCGCTTGGATGACCCCAGGGAGCGACCGGAAAAACTCCAAGAAGCTCGCCATCTTGCTGATCAGCTGCTCTCAGCCGTCTCGCGCCCCTCCTTATGTACCCAAGCTATTAGCGATACCTTGCTTCCCCACCGATGCTAGCAAGCAGGAGAAAGACCCGTATCTAGACTGTCGATCCGTGCTATCTTTTTTTTCCCTCTCAAACAACTTCTCATTTTTTATCTCTCTCACAACACACAATTTTTGAACTTAAATTGTGTAGATCGCTTAAACATAACAACTAGAATGCGGAAAAATATTTTGAATTTTTTATGTCATTATGTGTGTGTATATATATTTCAAAATTTTATTTTGAATTTTAAAATAATTTGAAAATTGAAATTGCAAAACAAATCCAGAACTATTTTCCCCATCTATTTATTAGTTTTGAGTTACCTTGCAAAAAAAATCAAAATATTATGAAATTTAAGATATATAAAAAAGTTAAAAGTGTGAAGGTGTGACGCACCTATTCTATTCAAGTTTTTCCACCAAGCACTAACGGAGACAAAGGGCCTACCAAACAGCTGCCCCTCAGAGAGGGGTCAAACCAGCACGTCGACCACCGTGATGGTGAGGTTATTGTTGTGCCTCACAAGTACAACTAGGCATGGGTATCCCGGCCAGGATGGCTCGGCCCGACCCGGCCCAAAAATCCCGGGCCGGGCTAGGTCAGGCTTGCATGTCTGGCTAGGTTCGGGCCTAATTTTGGAACTCGGATGTCGGGTTGGGCTTGGGCTTCCAAAAAACATAATTTTGGCTTAGTTCGGGTTGGGTTTGCGGGCCAGGCTAGGCCGGGGCTTTCCTCTGGTCGGGCCAATTTTGGTCCCGATTTTTAAGCCCGAAGGTCGGGCCAGGCTGGGTTTGGGCCTGGGATTTTAGGTTCGGGCTTTTTCAGGCCCGGGCCGACCCGAAGAATGCCCAGGTGTACTCACAAGTCACTACTCATCTACTAGGGCCACACTGCCCCTAAGTTTTGATTTCTGCACATATTCCTAGGAAACCCATGCCCCTTCGGCGGTCGTCTCTAGGGCCACACCACCCACGAGCTTTGATTTAGTGGATGCGAGGTGATGCACGACCGGTCGACAAGCCACCCATTACATGCGCGCCCGATGTGGCCTCTCGCACGTCGATGAGGCTCAGGCCACTGTTGTGACATCCCTTGCGTCGACGAGTAGGTGGCCATAGACGACCGTTCTACCTGCCTTCTTTACCTCCACTTGTGTGTTGATGTAGCCACCCACCGCCACCGGCCGACGAGCATTGATACGTCTCAAACATATCTATAACGTTTTATGTTGCATGCTTGTTTTACACCAATTCATATATGTTTTGCTCATGCTTCGTTGCACTTTTATACATTTTCCGGCACTAACCTATTAACAAGATGCCACAGTGTCAGTTTATTGTTTTCTGTTGTTTTGTATTTCAGAAAAGTTGTACAGGAAATATTCTCGGAATTGGACGAAACAAAAGTCGGAGTCAATATTTTTCCGTAACGAAGACAGATTCCAGAGGGGAGAAGGGGGGCAGCAGGGAGGCCACACCTGCCCTAGGCGCGACCTGGCCCTGGCCCGCGCCTAGGGGTTATGTGGGCCACCCTGGCCTCCACCGACATCGCCCCTCCGCCTATTTATTCACGATCTCGGGAAAACCCTGAAGACCCGAGCCTCCATCCACGAAAAGTTTCGTCGCGGTCGCCATTGCAGAACCCATCTCGGGAGGGTTCTGAAGCTCTTCCCGGCACCCTGCCGGAGGGGGAAATCATCGCCGGAGGCATTGATACGTCTCCATGCTAGTTTTATGAAGAGACACCTCTAGTGAACTACGGACCCCGGTTCTTTCCTTTACACTAATAAATTCAGCCACAGCAATCCTGCTATATTTACTTATTTTAAGCTCTGTTCTCTTTAATTACTGCAAACATCTCTTTCCACTCGATACGTCTAATACTTTGTGTTCAGCAAACCGGTGAGATTGACAACCTCACTGTAAGTTGGGGCAAAGTATTTTGGTTGTGTTGTGTGCAGGTTCCACGTTGTTGCTAACGCCGGTAGTGCGTCCTGCCACTAGTCAGCTAGCAACATCTTCAGAAGTCACGCCTTTCTCCTACTGGTCGATTAAACATTGGTTTCTTACTGAGGGAAAACTTGCCGCTGTGCTCATCACACCTTCCTCTTGGGGTTCCCCAACAACTGCACACGATCAAGATTTTCTGGCGCCGTTGCCGGGGAAGAATCAAGACACTCCATCAAGCCCTGTCACGCGCCATCAACAAAATTTTCTGGCGCCGTTGCCGGGGAGAAAGAGGATTTCTGCGAGGGAAGTCTCTCATCTCCAATCTCTTTACTTTGTTATTGTTTTTCTTAGTTTTTTTTGCTTCATTATATCAAAAACAAAAAAATAGTTTCTATTATAGTTTTTATTTATGTTGCTTAGTTTTAATTTTGCTAAAATGAGTATTCCTAAAGTTGAGGTTCGTTCTTTTAAGCAACAAGGGGGAGAAGGTTTGAAAGATGCTTGGTATAGAATAAGTAATGCTCATCATAGGTACTAAAAAATATTCTACCATGATCCTCCTTAGAAATTTTTATGTTGGTTTATCTTGCTGGAATAGATATGTTTTGGATACTCTCACGGGGGGTAATTTTCTGGGTGCTCCCGCTTTGGAAGCTTGGAATTTAATTAAAAGCTTGGTAGAAATCCTACCTACTAATGTTGTTAAAACTGAGATCACTTTGGAAGAGGTTATAGAAAGACTAAGCTCTCTAGAGAAAAGTTTGCCAAATTACCTTGATAATGCTAGCCAAATTAATGAATCAATAGAAAGTGTCAATAAAAGAATTACTGTTTCAGAGGCTAGCAATACCCATGATAGTATAAACCTTAGGATTGGTAAACTAGAGAAAGCTATGGAAACTTTAAGTTCAACATTTACCTCTCTTGGGTTTAAGAAGGAGAAATCTTTTGTGGGAAAAGAGCAAAAATTTATGTATGTTCCCAAGTCACCTAAACCAAAATCCCATAATATGTTTAAAATTGATAAAACTTTTAGTACAAATAAGAGTGGCTTACATGTTGAATCATCTCCAGGGGTATCTAAAGTTCCTATTTTATCAAGTTGTGTTTTAGAGAAAGTGATTGATCTTGATACTTCTTCACTTGATAATACTTGATGCATGCTCTTTTTTTTTTGCGCCTAGCTGAAAGGCGTTAAAGAAAAGCACTCTTGGGAGATAACCCATGTTTATTTCTGTAATTTTTATTTTTTTGAGTCTTGGAAGTTATAACCTCTGTAATAACCTCTTCTTATCATTTTTTTATTTCGTTTTGTACCAAGAATAGCCTTTAATAGGAAGAAAGTAAGATTTGGGGAAGATTTTGTCCTGAAAACAGATTATGTTCTATTACCATAAACATTCGTATAAATATCCAGAGCGGAATTTTGAGCTGCCATTTTTTATGCATATGCCCCAGGTTATTATCTAACTTTCTTTAGTTGACCACTTTTCGAGATGAGCAACTGAATATTTTCGGAAAAATCAATCTTTACCTGTTGTTCTGTTCTGACAGATTTCTGCCACTATTTGCATTTGCCTCTTAATCTCTTTCTTTTTTAGTTCTTTTAATCAAAGAGCTTTTTGAAAGGTTGCTACAGTAGCTAATGCTTTAATAGATGTTTGATATATTTTAGAACTTAAATCCAAGTGGATTTGTTTATTTTGATTGTACTAATGCAGCTAATAAAGAATTGTGTGAAGTTTTGTTTGAAGGAAGTTTTCAAGTGTAGGGAGAGAAGAATGATGTGATGAGATGAATAATGGACAAAAGCTCAAGCTTGGGGATGCCCCTGCACCCCAAGAAATATCCAAGAGGTACAAGCGTCAAAGATTGGGGATGTCCAAGGCATCCCCTCTTCATCAACAAAGCAACAGGTCATCTCTCTATGCGCTATATTTTTATTGCTTCATATGCTATGTGTTGTTCTTGGAGCGTCTTTATTCTTTTTGTTTAGTTTAGTTTTGTTTGTTGTAGCATATGTTGGATCCCGGCATATTTGTTTTGTAGAAAGACCCGCTCAGTTATAATTGCATAGAACGCTCTAGTTTTCGATGTTATTGTTCTGCGAGTGTTCTAGTTTTCTAGTGTTGCGTTTAGCTCTTTTTCTTTCACTTGAATTTTGTTCAGAGCTCGTTAGTATTATTTATTTATGTATGATTAGCTCTCTGGTCCATATTATATTTTATCTCTGAGAGCTATTTCAAATAAGTTGATTGGTGTTGGATACGAGTAAAATATTTCATGACTATAGTGATGCAAAAGGAAGCTTGTCTAGACTTTGGCATGTCATTTTGGATGTTATTCTTGTCATATGCTTAGTATTTATTATTGTAGCATGACTTGTTTCAAATAGCTGAGAGTGCATAATGTGTCATTGAAAGAATCATGTGTTGATTCCATCATAAAAGCATAATATTGTGGTATTCTCCTTTGATGCTTTATTGGGTTGACGTGACGCATGCTTATACCATGTTATGACTATAACCAGTCAACTAAAGCATCTATTATCATTCAGTTTTTGACTTGTAATATCATTTTATGCTTTGATTGATAATGTTTTGTCGCTATGCATGATTATTTCCATTATTGCTCTCTTAGTTGGACGCTCCCAGTCTTTTGCTAGCCTCCGTCTGTACTAAGTATGAACTCTACTCATGCATCCAACCACCATTAACCAAAGGTTGCCAATTGTGTCCACCATATCTACCCAGTAGCATTATTGCTATTCCATGTTTTTATTTATCTTTCAAATTAAATTTTGGCATGAGAAAATTAGTCAGTAAAGCTCTCACGAACTTGATGGCACATTTACTTGCTTGCACTTAATAAATTTGATCATTGTGACTATCTTATGAAGTTTATATGTTTGCAAATTGCAAGTTGGGAGTTAGCATAACTATGCTTTCATGGGGAACACTATCAACATTGCACTCATTCATATTTAGTTGATATCATGTTCTTTTGTTTATGGATGTCTAGCGGTGCAAAATAAAATGGAAACTTGTAAGTCCATGGAGTTTGTATATGAGTTAGACAAACGCATGGGCCGCTAATCTAAGCCATGCATCATTCATGGTGGAAATTTACAGTGAACCATAGTGAGCATTCTATGAAGCATTTTTAATAAAAATCTATACCCATAGTAAATAAAAAGATTGATGAGATGCTCATTGTCTGTTTGTCTTGTCAATTTGGTGTGGGAATGCTTCCATATCATCGGGCGGGAGGTACCCCGTTGGCGGTTCTTGATGATACATGTATACTTACAATGACAAGAACTTATTTGGGACCTAAATTGAGTAGCATGAGGTTTAGGCACTCGTATTCAAGGGGCATTACATTTTCAACTTTTGATTTGTCAAGCATATAGCTCATATTTGCCTCACATTAACCTTAACCATTCAAGATGCTTATGATAGGGGCAATGAGAGCTCAAAGCTAATAAGTACCATAATTTTTGGAAGGTTTTATAAAACTTGTTTATCTTGCTTACTCTGGAAAGAGTCCTTTATTTTACTATTATGTTGAGTCTTCATCTTCTACTTTATGCACCAATTAAGAGAGCATAGTTGTCATTCTTAGTGCAATATGCATAGTCCCAAAATTATTATTGATTGATTCATGATCATGATATTACTTGTTCTTAAATTACTTGTATCTAGTCACCCTTGGAACTTTAAAGGTGTCCAAGCATTTATGTTTTGCTACTTCATAAAGGACATGTTGAGTAACACTTTGCTATTTTTTCTCTATGCTCATAAACAAATAATTATTTTCAATGCACTATTATTCATGATCCTTTGTTTGAGTTACTTCTCATGTTATAACATAGTTGCTAAGTTCTATTGTTAGAATTGTATCTATCATGCCTATGTTTAGAGTACTTTGATCCCAGCTCACAATGCTTCATCAAGAATTTGTTGGCTTCATGTGACCTCAAAAATTATTTTGTTATCACTTACCTACTCGAGGACGAGCAGGAGTTAAGTTTGGGGATGCTTGATATGTCTCAAATGTATCTATAATTTTTTATGTTACATGCTTGTTTTACACTAACTTATATATATTTTGCTCATGCTTCGTTGCACTTCTATACATTTTCTGGCACTAACCTATTAACAAGATGACATAGTGCCAGTTCCCTGCTTTCTGTAGTTTTGTATTTCTGAAAAGTTGTACAAGAAATATTCTCGGGATTGGACGAAACAAAAGCCAAAGTCAATATTTTTCCGTAACGAAGACAGAGTCCAGAGGGGAGTCGAAGGGGAACAGCAGGGCGGCCACACCTACCCTAGGCGCGGCCTGGCCCTGGACCGCGCCTAGGGGTGGTGTGGGCCACCATGGCCTCCATCGACATCGCCCCTCCGCCTATTTATTCACGATCTCGGGAAATCCCTGAAGAATCGAGCTTCCATCCATGAAAAGTTCCGTCGAGGCCGCCATTGCAGGACCCTATCTCGGGAGGGTTCTAAAGCTCTTCCCGGCACCCTACCGGAGTGGGAAATCATCATCGGAGGCATCTACATCACCATGCCCGCCTCCGAAGTGATGTGTGAGTAGTTCATCCCTGGACTATGGGTCCATAGCAGTAGCTAGATGGTTGTCTTCTCCAATTTGTGCCTCATGCTTAGATTTTGTGAGCTGCCCTACATGATCAAAATCATCCTTACGTAATGCTACATGTTGTGTTTGCTGGGATCCGATGAATATTGTATACTATGTTGAGATCGATTATATATTCTTGTCATATGTTATGTGTGATCTTGCATGCTCTCCGTTGCTAGTAGATACTCTGGCCAAGTAGATGTTTGTGACTCCAAGAGGGGGTATTTATGCTCGATAGTAGGTTCATGCCTCTAGTTTTCTAGAAGAGTGAGAATAACCTCTAAGATTGTAGATGTGTTGTTGCTACTAGGGAGAAAATAATGATGTTTTATCCAAGGGTAATTCTATTGTTTACTCTACACACATTGCTTAATGCGATAATCTGTTGCTTGAAACTTAATACTGGAAGGGGTTCGGACGATAACCGGAAGGTGGATTATTAGTCATCGACGCAGCTGGATTACGGTCTATGTATTATGTTGTAATGCCCAAACGAATCTCATAGTAATCATCTTGTCATGTATGATCGATATTCTATCAATTGTCCAGCTATAATTTGTTCACCCAGCATGCTATTTATCTTTATGGAGAGACACCTCTAGTGAACTGTGGACCCCGGTCCTTTCCTTCTTACTAATAAATTCAACCACTGCAATCATGCTCTGTTTACTTACTGTAAGCTATGTTTTATTTAATTACTGTAAACATCTCTTTTCACTCGATACGTCTAATCCTTTGTGTTTAGTAAACCGCTGAGATTGGCAACCTCACTGTAAGTTGGCGCAAAGTATTTTGGTTGTGTTGTGTGCAGGTTCCACATTGTTGCTGACGTCGGTAGTGCGCCCTGCCACTAGTCAGCTAGCAACACCTTCAGAAGTCACACATTTCTCCTACTGGTCGATTAAACCTTGGTTTCTTACTGAGCGAAAACTTGATGATGTGCTCATCACACCTTCCTCTTGGGGTTCCCCAACAACTGCACGCCATCAAGGCTTTCTGGCGCCGTTGCCGTGGAAGAATCAAGACACTCCATCAAGCCCCGTCACGCGCCATAAACAAGCATCACCTTGCACACAAGGTGTTTGACAATATTTTTCAAATGTAAATTCTTTCATTTTTTTACTTCCCTTTTTTCTTAAATTTCTTGTTGTGATGTAGTAGTAGTACTACTACTACTTTAAAGTTTAAACAAATAGTGTTGTCTGGTAAGTGAATTTATTTGGTGAGTCCTTGTTGAAAGGACGAGATGTTGCCTAGAGGGGGGTGAATAGGCGTTTTAAAAACTATTACGGATTTGGCTTGTAAGAATGCGGAATAAAACTACATTTATTTTAGAAGCACAAAACCTAAATATGATAGGCTCAAACTAAGTGCAACAACAACAACTAAAGCTAAGCAAGATAGGCACAATATATAAGAGCACAAGTGATAGCAACATATAAGTACTTCAAGCACGATGGCTATCACAAGGAAAGTAAACTCCTGTATAGATATAACCGAGGCACGTGGAGACAAAGATGTATTCTCGTGTTCCCTCAGAGAAGGTGAGGTGTGTCACATTGGAGAGATGCGGGCTACCACAAAGGTTTCCCGAACGTCACGAAGGATCACCTTCTTCTCCAAGACAATAGCACGAAGGACAAAGGCCTTTCCCTTATGGCTAGCTTTTCCTCCACTCCGGAGATGGCAAGCTCCACAACACTTCACAAGCTCCACGAAGGAGAAGCCCGGGCCTCACAATCTTCCACGAAGAGGTAACCGGAGCACCAACCGCCAAGCTAACTAGGAGGTCACCCCTCCAAGAGTAACAAGCTCACGGTCTCTCACTTGAGCTAATCGTATTACTGATCTCAACACTATGTAAAGTTGCAAAGCAAGAACACCAAGAAAAGTGCTCAAATCCTTCTCTCTCAAATCCCACCAAAGCAACAAATGCTATGGAGGAACTAGAGAGGAAGAACAATGGTGGAGGTCAACCAATGACTCCAAGATCTAGATCCCAAGAGTTCCCCTCACTTAGAGGAGGAATGGATTGGTGGAGGTTGTAGATATAGATCTCCTCTTTCAAAGCCCTAAAAACCGATGCAAGAATCATAAGAGGGATGGGAGAGGAAGCAACCTCAAGAAGATCAACAATGGTGGGCGAAAATAAGCTCAAGAACCCTAGAAACAATGGGGATGAAGGCCCTTTTTATACCCATTCAAGAAAAGTGACCGTTTGAGAGAAAAGTCGAGCCACCTGACGCTGAGTCCGATGGGACCGACCAGGGTATCGGATGGTCCACAAAACCCCCCAGAATGTTACCTGGTCCTAGACTCGGCAGGATGACTTAGGAGCACCCGGCATGCCGATCTATATGCCGACCTACCCGGTCCTAGACTCGGAAGGATGACCTATATAATGCCGACCAACTCAGTACTAGACCTGGTGGCGCCGACCTTTACGCCGGATGCTGCTGGCAGAAAAAAATGCCTTTGCGAAAAACGCGATAACTTTTGCATCCGGACTCCGATTTCGATGATCTTAGGCTCGTTGGAATCACGAGAACTATCTATACAACATTATCCATAGAAACATAATAGTAAAACCATGGAGTAAGAACAACGATATGAAAGGTTTGAACTATCTATAAAAATAAAACCGGTAAAACCTCTAAATAGGAAAACACAATAGAAGATGCATACGAATTCGATTTCTGATGAACTTGGACTTGTTGTAAAGGAAGAAAAAAGCTCAAGAACTTCAAATAAAGAAACACCAAGAAGAAACAAAAATATAGGGATGCAAAGTATGCGATCAAATTACCAAACTGAAAGCCCCTCTTGATAATGCAGCTATCTATCCTATAACCCGATCTCCCAACAACCACCTTGAGACCGGTAGAAGGAAACCAAGCAAGGCCATACCTTGGCCTTGCGCATCCCGCCTGATCTTGATGATTACTCTTCATGCTTCATTCAAGCAGAATGCACAACATGATCAATGTTGCTTCGTGAAGACTCATAATTGCTCCCCCATACACCACTATGGGATAGATTCATTAGGCACATCTTCACAAGTCCATTATCACCAAATGGACGGCAAGATCCAAGCATGATCTTTTTGTAGGATAACGTTGCATAGAAAACAAAAAATTTCCTACCGCGAACACGCAATCCAAGCCAAGATGCAATCTAGAAGACGGTAGCAACGAGGGGGTATCGAGTCTCACCCTTGAAGAGATTCCAAAGCCTACAAGATGAGGCTCTTGTTGCTGCGGTAGACGTTCACTTGCCGCTTGCAAAAGCGCGTAGAAGATCTTGATCACGATCGCTTCCGGCGCCACGAACGGGCAGCACCTCCGTACTCGGTCACACGTTCGGTTGTTGATGAAGACGACGTCCACCTCCCCGTTCCGGCGGGCAGCGGAAGTAGTAGCTCCTCTTGAATCCGACAACACGACGGCGTGGTGTCGGTGGTGGTGGAGAAATCCGGCGGAGCTTCGCTTAAGCGTGCGGGATGTGGTGGAGGAGAGAGACCGCTAGGGTTTGGGGAGAGAGAGGGGTTGGGCACCGGCCCTCTAAGGGGTGCGGCCAAGGCTGAGGCTTGAAGTGGCCAGCCCCCTCTCCTATGCCCCTCATTATATAGGTGGAAGCCCCAAGAGTTCTAGTCCAAGTCTTCGAATAAGACCCCAACAACAAAACCTCCCAAAAGTGGGAAACCTACTCAAGGGGGGAGTCCTACTCA
>NC_061510.1:297218704-297233266 GCF_022539505.1 Lolium rigidum | reverse complement strand
TTGTTCACATAACACACATGTACTAATGTTTCGGTTAATACAATTATAGCATGATATATAAACATTTATCATAAACATAAAGATATAAATAATAACCACTTTATTATTGCCTCTAGGGCATATCTCCTTCACTTTTCGACATGCTCATCTTGAACTTGCCCTTCTCAACCTTGATGACATCCTCACATGCGCTATATGAGATCATACTCTTTGTGCATGCCCATGGAAAGATACCTAACCCACATAGACAACACAAATGCACTGTAATGTCCCAGGTTTAGAGACGATCGAGGGGTAGATTTTAGAAAGGGATGTGCATTGCATAGTAAATTCTGGGGAAATTTCGCGCTTTTAAACAAAAAACTGCATCGAAGGGGGACAAGTTTCTCTCTCGACACCTTACAGGGTTAGGGTTTCGAGAGTGCGACAAACTTGCATCTCGCTTAACTAGATTAGGGTTTTGAGTTGAGAGGGGAGAGTTTGAATCACCAATTTAAGTTGCATGATTGAATTCTAAGTCAAGATGGATGATCAAGTTCAAACCAAATTTGAATTTGAATTTCAAATTCAAATATCAAGTTAATATCTCATAATTCAAACTTGAGATAATTTAATAAACAATCTTAAATAATCAAAATATAAATAGAACAATTAATATATAAAGCTCAATAGAGAAAAATTGGAGCTTTATTGATAAACACACAAGATACATTGTTTTTACAATATCCAGAAATAAAATATGAACATTACAACATATTACAAGAATTGGACAAAAAATAGAAAAAGAAAAGAAAAGGAAAATTACAAATTAAGGATCTATCCTAACACTACAAGCTAAACTTCAATTATTCTTGTACTTGATGATCTTCATGATCATTGGAGCAACAGATTGATCCCTGCACATAATCACAACAAAAGAAGAGTTATGCCAAGTGGCATAGCCACTTGGCAGGTTAGAAATAAAGGAAATTGAGCAGATATGATCAACCCTGCCGAAGCTGATCTCTCCACAGCACAAGTCCCAAGCTGGACACACATGCACACAACCAGGCGAAGACACAATGCTTGTATGCATGCCCAACTAAAGACACCAGATGCTGGGCCGCATGCTCTCCACACACATAGTGACCGGGGGAGGAGTACAGAGCATGATTGTCGACCGGATAAGAAAGAGAGAGGGCAAGTATAAAGGGATTTCGAAGCAAACCCTAACCATTGCATCGACAAGCAGACCTCACGGTGTAAGTCACAAGAACACAAGAACAGAAGAACACAAGAACAGCTTGAACAGCCACTGCTGTTCAACACATCTTCACCACCACAGCAAATAACCAAGTGGCAGCAAGCTCACAAGGAGGAGCAGGGCAAGCCAAACAAACCACCAGAAGCAAAACCAACACCCAATTTCTAGGAGCTGGAGTGAGGTATACACATCATCATGAACAAACCAGATGGTTTTGTTTATAAATTGCACAGGCATGATCTCAAGCACACCAAAAGGGTAGGAAGCCCTGTTTGTGTCATCATTTGGCTATCTAGCCATTTGGTACAAGCAAACATAGAAAAAGCCAGCAGCAGATTATCCAGGGAACACTGATTATGTCCACACAGGGACACAATCAGAGAAATCCAACATGGATTTAATCCCTAGCTAGCTACACAAGTTCACTTGACAACCTATAGCCAGCTAAACCATCAGACTGATAGACCATTAGGTGTCTATATATGTTTGTCAACATTAAAAGCATCTGGCAACCAAATATGGTTTAACCAGAAAGCATTTATCCATACACATCAAGCCAACTAAGGTGGGAGCTTCCTGAGCAGCCAAGAATGGCTGCTGAGGCCACCTCAACCACCCAAAACAGTCAAACCACCAAGCCGATGACTTGCATCATCACCCGGGTGGGTTCAGAGTGGGCTAGGGTCCCCAACAAGTGTTGGCATCCCTCTAGCCAAGCAAATTAAATCGTTATGATCATCACTGTGTCACAGTTCACATCATTTATCTATTTAAACAACCAGAACTACACAGATAAATGAAATAATCAAGCTACCTATGCACAGGATCTAGCAGATGATCCAATGGATCATTACAAGCATCCACTGATGCTTGGACAAGCACCAGCATACACAGGCCAAGCCTGTGTGACACACACACAACACAGAATGGATCACAGTGAGGCACTGACAACAAAGAATAGTTTCTACAAGCAACCGGTGATCATATGACCACCGAGAAGCTTGCAAGAGCATGCCACAAAGATGCTAGACATCAATTACGACACCATCACATGGCCGGACAATTAAATTAGCCACGAGACAAGGACAATGGCATAGTGAGATAATCAAATAAGCTAGATATGATGGTATTCAGTAGCAGTTCATCAAGAGATAGAGCTGTGTACGCACAGTTATGCTCAATGGAGCAGTTCCATGAATTATATCACACAGGAAAGTACACCAGAGGCACTGGCTCTTGCAAACTTGCAAGGATTACACACTGCAATCAAGCCAGTGCAGTAGATATGAACATATTTGAGTAATTGGCAAGTACAGCATCAAGAATAGAAACACAGGGAAGCAGCAGCACAAGCACAAGCTTAGATACAGAAGAAATGGCCATGGTAGCAACGACAACGACGAACGATATGCATAAGCAGTAGAGCAATCGCACCATGACACAGACAGACAAGAGCAAAGCAACAACAACATCGGGGCACGGCCACACCTCTATGAGTAGAGGCAGAGCCTATGACCAAGCTAGGAGAAGGAGGAGAAGAAACGGAACATGTAGAGAAGGAGAGATGGCGCACTTACCGTGGTCGAGTAGGCGGGCCTGGCCATGGCGGCCACGGCGCACACGCCGGAGCGCCGGCGGCGCCGAGGCCAAGCCAGGCCATGGTGGCACCGCAGCACCAACCGCACCACCGCGGCGTAGCCAGGGCGACGTCCGAGCACCAGGAGCACCAGGAACGCCGGTATCGAGCAGATCCCGTAAACCTAGCCGCCGCAAGGGGGGTCGAAGACGAACTAGAGCAGCACCGCTCTAGATCGACGCGGATGAAGATGACTGCCGTCGTGAGGCGCGTCGATTGCGCATCATGGCGGGGGCCAGTTCCGGCAGAGCTCGCCGGAATCGAGCGGCGACGGCGGTGGCGACGCGAATCGCCAGAGAGGGATTAGGGTTAGGGTTCAGTCGCGCGTGAGAGGAAGAGAGGGGAATGGGGCTGGTCGAGCCGGACCGAGCCGGTCGGTTCGACCTAACCCTCTGGGTTACACCGACAGGTGGGCCCAGGGGCATTTTTGCCATTTCACCATTCCAATTAAATACATAAATTTTGAAATTATGTAAGAAATGTTAAATAGCTCTAAAAAATAATTAAAAATATGAAAATAGATCAGCATAAAATTCTCTATCCAAATAAAGTATCAAAGAGGATTTTTGAAGATAATTAAGAATAAGTCTTAATTTGATGGTTTAAATAATGATTTAAATCACCCATATTATTTTCAATAAAGAAATAAGTCCATTAATGTAATTGGACTATCAAAAACACCTTGACAATATCTCAAGGTTGTATTTTCCCTAAATCAAGTATCTCTAAGATGTTCTTAGTATTTAACCTCTCATAAAATAACAACGACATCGGAAGGGGGGAACAAACCCTAAAACTGGAATCATGCATTATTGCTTCTTTAACCATTGCCCTTATCGGACAATGATGCTATTTTTCAGAACCAGAGGACAAGGGTCAGTCCACACCATCCAACTGCAGCACTTTGCAGTGTTCAGGCAATTTCATCGCTTGCTCATGTCATTTGAGTATTTCTATCAAATTACTTGCAAAGTATTATGGTTATCACTATTGCACAAAAATCAAAACCACTACTTTCATAACTATGAATATGACTAAGTGGTGGGCAATGGAACCATGGATTGTGTTGATATGGTGGAGGTTCCATTGCACGGGTTTATATCCATCTAGGATTAAACAACAAATGTCGCCGATGATTCTTGTGCCTGTAATACCCGTGTTAACCATAAGATCCGGAGTGGGACGGAGTAGTCAAAAGTGTTTCCACCTCTCGTTCATCAACGGATGCGCTTTACCGTAGACACTTGTGTCTG
Source organism: Lolium rigidum (assembly GCF_022539505.1). Classification (NCBI taxonomy): domain Eukaryota; kingdom Viridiplantae; phylum Streptophyta; class Magnoliopsida; order Poales; family Poaceae; genus Lolium; species Lolium rigidum. The sequence goes on along the minus strand of NC_061510.1, from coordinate 297,229,134 downwards.
TCGGCGGCAAGCGGTAGGCTGGGGAAGCCTTAAGTCCCCACGGCATAGTCCGTAGACACTTGTCGTTCGGAGAACAAGCGCTAGGTTGGGGAAGCCTTAAGTCCCCACGGTATTGCGGTCTATGATGGGTTGCAGCCACCGGCGTAGGAGTGTATGGTAGAGCCCAGCACTGTTGTCGTGGTCGGGGTCCACCCTGAAATACGGGAATAATGGGACCGACGTGGACCCAGGGTCGGCGCATGCAACAAAGGGTGGGTGTTCGAGGTAGCGGAGGAACATGATTGGCTAGACCTTATACCGGGCCTCCCACCAAAGGAAGTGTGGACGGGAAAGCTGCCCGGTTGGCACCAAGGTTAAGATCTCTTATGGGTAAAGCAACACACCTCTGCAGAGTGTAAAGAACCGTGACTCGTCACTCCCTGTTCCGGGATTGAGGAACTGCGAACGCGGCCGGAAAGGAGCTCCATGAAGTTCTAGTAAACCGGTGAAGGCTGACGGACATAGCTCTTTGGAATAAAAGCAATCTCTTGAAGAAATGTTTACCAAAACTTGCATTGGTATTAGACTTTCTGGTCTAATATTGTAGCTAGTGCATTAAACACCTCTTATCTATAATGAACTTGTTGAGTACGCTCGTACTCATACCACTCTTAAATTCCATGCTTAGATTGTCTGAATCGTCTGGAGGAGAACTACGACAACAATGAAGGAGCCGAGATCATCGGCTATGAAGAACCTGACCTCTCAGGAGGTGTTGAAGGCGTAGACTATCTCATAGTCTACGAATCCGGGGAGGCTTCCGGAGGAGAACAAGCCTAGAAATATCTGTTGAGTAGTAGTAGTAACCGAGCAGCCCGAACTCTTAGTATTTAGCTGCTCGAGGAAATAAATGTTTAGTTTAATGAAACTCTGGTACTGTAAGTTAAGTTGGGTTCACCTCGAACCCAGGAGTATTCCTTTTAGGACCCAAGAAGAGCTCCAAGACGACATGTGTATGTTATTTGTAATAATATGTGAATGAGTTATGGACCTTGCTATGTTCTGTTGTACTACTCTGAGGGATGTAATATTTGCGGAATGGTACTTCGTGAATGTTATATCAACGACTGGCATACTACAACATGCAGTGGTATGCAGGGTCACCACATGCACATATATAATTGGTAACCTCATGAAGCATAATTTACAAGACTTACCATACCAAAAGATCACATGATCCAAAGTGGTACGATATTTATGTTTCATGTGTTGACCAATTTGAATTTAATATTCGCTCTTAGTATTGGTCAACCTTGTATCTCTTAATGCTCTATCATAATATCTTGAGATACATAAAGAACTCTTCATTTGATTGCACGAGACTATCATGACACCGGCTTAGAGCCATATATTAAATTTTTCTCTTGAAATCACACTCTCAAGATCTTGATAATATAATATTCTTGTTTTCAAGTTGGTGATCTTGATGCCAATACCAAAGGTGTATATTTATCTTCATGGCATCCACACTTGAATCCAACACATGGACTACAAACAAGTCCTATGGAACATTCCTTCATATAAACACAATGAAAACATTAGTCCATAGAAGATTATCAATACTTACCAAAATCACACTTAGGGGCAATGTACCCTTACACTTGTCAATGAGGAATTTGGCATGCATGAAGATGAGGACACTGGTATGATCATCACGAGGTGCTTCAACATGAAGAAATTTCACAACGGTGCATACTAAGGGAGTAAACATATTTTATATTGATATTAAAATGAGGATTATGTTCTAATGCTATTGTCATGATCACGTAAAATAAGATGCATAAAAAAATAAACATCGCATGCATAAAATAAAATGGCATGGTATATAGTGTTTTTCTTGCGCCTTTGATCTCTATCTCCAACGCACCGGCGTGATCTCTATCGTACCACCACCAGGGTTTTCTCGACCACATTTTGCAAATAAAAATATTGCTAACTTATAGAAAAAATAATTACATGACGTTCAAGATTGACACGCATGTCAAACAATAATAATGGGAACCATATGGCTCCTGGCAGTTGCCTTATCTTACATCACATATATGATATCACATCTTGGCCATACCACATCACATGTCCTACAAAAACAAGTTAGATGCATCTACCTCATTGTTTGCAATTTTTACGTGGTTTCTTTGATTTGCAAAAGAACTGTTCTTACCTACTTATAAAAACCGAAACGTTGATAATAAAAGTTGCTTATTAAATTTTGCAAGCCCCCATTTGCAAATATGATTTAAACTATATCAAGAGGGACTTACACTCGACAGTTGTTTATGTAATACAAGTTGCATGTTAAGCGTAGAACCGGTCTCAATTCATAGACTGTAAGCTTGGTTCCGGGCTGAGGCATCATCTTATCCCGCAAAACCAAATCAGTACACGTGGGTTCGATAGCAACAAGAAAATCAAAGCCCACTACTGAAAGTGTTGTACTCGTACCAACATCTACGCATAGATCTAGTTCTGACACCGTTGATGGAATTGACATGATAGAAAATACAAAAAATACTACGAGATGCGAACGATATATCTTTAGAAATTGTTTTGATTATCCAGTGATATATCTTTTATGGCATATATCTTATATTATGTTGGTGAAATTGATGGTCACATTTTTTCTTAAATTACATGCATGATGGTTTAACTGGGCCTGAAGGAGTAGCACTCCCACCATTCCAATGAATAGACGCTCTCATTTTCGTGTTTTATCTTTCACAAAAAAAAATCTATTTATATAAAACTAGTATTATTAGAAAGTATTTTCAGTATGATTCTAACAATATCAGTTAGGTACTACATATTTAAGATGTTTTTATCCAATTTATTCCGTTAAAGTTTACCTTCAAATATGCGCGCCCTATTCATAGAAACAGGGGAGTAGTATGTAGAGCTGCTTTCAGATGTGTGCTAAGTGATAGGTGGCAAATTCTGGGGAGGGGCCACACGAGGGACACTATGCAGCCAAGTCATATACTCTCTCCGTCCAACAAAAAATATCTCTAATTTATCTAAATTTAGATGTATTTTGACGCAATTTAGTATATAGATACATCGGTAAAAAATAGACTGTCAAAGATGTCGGAACATCACATGAAAGTTTTTCCCATGCGACCCAACTTAAATCAGAAATGGTCTGATTATGAACCACATGCATGTATTCAACGCATGTATGTATTCTTTTTCTTCGTGAGGCTCCTGGGTTTAAGCCGGATCCTCGTTTTCGGCCTTTCTTCTGGAAGGGAGACGATGATGATGATGCGTCTCGCGGGTTCGAGGATGAGGGTTTGGATGATTCTGCGGCGGATGTGACTACTGGGTCAGTGCATATGGAGGTTGATGGCCACGTGCCTATGCAGTCCTCTGGCACAGCTGTGGCGCCGGGTAGACAGGTGGCTTTTACTCCGTTTAATCATTCGCCAAGGACAGACAGGGGAAGGGAGATAGTGGCTCGAGCTAAGGAGGTGTCACCTCATCTGGTTGCTACCCCGCCGCCCGCGTCTCGGGCGTCTTCGCCATCTCGAGGCAGGATTTTTATGCAGGGAAGGACTCGTCCAGTTCCGTCGTCGCCTACGCCGCTGCGTAGTTCCTCGGTTGGTCCCACTCCGTCTTCTACTTCAGCCCGGGCGGAAGGGGTGCAACCTAGGACACATGCACCTTTGGCGGGCGACACGGTGCCCTCGGGAACAGCCGCAGGCCGGGTCTCCACCGGCGGGCCAGCAGCAGCTCGTGGGACGCCGGGGAGGGCGGCCGCAGTAGGGATCGGGCCCAGGCGGGGCAGCAGCTGCCTCTCCCACGCCCAGCGGAGCCGCAGCAGCCTTCCCCAGGACCGACGGTGCAGCAGCAGCCGCACGGCGAGGAGGTGCTTCAGCAGCTCGCTTCTCCATCCCTGTCGTCTCTTGCTGCCCCTGGGCGCAGCGAGGAGTGGCGGGAGACCTGTCTTTCGCGCGACGGTGACCGTGAGGAGGCACAGCCGGGCGTGTCCGTGCCATCTCCTAGGGAGGTGGAGCAGGCCGGGCTGGGGAGGTGCCCCAGTCGCTCTTCTTCCGCTCCCCCTTCACCTAGGGGGGCAACGACGTCTCTGCTGGATTCGATACAGGGGGCTTCTTCGCCATCTACCCCTGCATCGAGTCCACCTTCACTTGCTTCGGGGTCGTCCTCGCCATCACCGACACATGTCGCCGTCCCGTCTTCACCACGCTCGGGTACTTCTCTGCCAGCCTCCTCTAGGCAGCAGCCTCGTACCACGAGACCTCCACCCGTCGTTCAGCCGACGGTGAGGAGGAGTGAGCGGTATGCTTTGTCGGAGGACGGTGCGGGGGTTACGGATGAGGACGTGATGCAGAGGGCCATGCGGCGCAAGGCGGAGATGAACCTCGACACGGCAGGTACTAAACAACCAGCCAAGTCGTTTACTTCTTTTTCTGATGTTCGTATTTCTTCTAATTTTAGTAGTATAGGTGTCTCTTTGGGTTCTCGGTCAGATGAGATTTTGGTTTCGACTAATGTGTTGAGACAGAACGAGCTTGACCGTTTAACGGTTGCTCCGACTGGATCCACTCGGGTCCGAAACTACCATAGTAGATGATGATGAAGATGATGACATCCTAGATGGTCATCTTCTCTCGGCTATTATTGGTAATGTTACAGAAGTTGATTTAGAACACTCAGAGCTTAGTTCAATTTATGACCTAAATGCTTCCGCACGTGGTTCTCGATCTTCGGCTGGAAAGAAATCTCGTAGATATGGCAAAAGTTCTAAAAATAAATTAGTCTCTCGGTGAATGGCATGTTTCGGAATAGCAGAGGTCTGGGTGACTTGGCTAAGAATTCTCACATTGCAGATGGTTGTAGAGATTATGATTTAGACTTTATTGCTATTTCCGAGACGGGGAGGCGAAATTTCTCACAGAGTTTTCTCGACCGTTTGTCAGGCGGGATTAACTTTCAGTGGTTTTCTCGCCCACCTCGTGTTAGGTCTGGGGGCATTTTACTTGGAGTCTGCATAGACACCATGACTGTTTTAGCTAGTTCTGATGGAGAGTATCACATTAAACTCGATATTCGGAACAAAGTCTGACTGTTTCATCCGGAGTCCGGTCGTTGTGTATGGTGCTGCCCAAGACGCCTTTAAGGCCGACTTTTTATGTGAGTTGGTAAATCTTGCAAAAGATAACCCACATCTGATCGGAGGGGACTTTAATTTGCTAAGATTTCCTCATGAGAAAAGTAAGGGTCTTTTCGATGGTCATTGGCCTTTCTTGTTCAATGTCGTCATTGACGGCTTGGACTTAAGAGAGGTGTTTATGTCCGATCGACAGCTTACTCCGGGCCAACAGCTTGCTCGAACCCACATACGAAAAGCTAGATCGTGTGTTGATGGATACCGAATGGGAACTTAAATATCCAATGGTATCCGTCCGTGTGCTAGAACGTATTTAAAAACCGTTCGACCATGCTCCTATCCTCTTAACCACTGGGAACCCTCGACTTGTTTGTAAACGGCCGTTCAAATTTGAAATTGGTTGGCTACATCGAGATGGGTTTCATGAGATGGTCAAAAAGGTTTGGGAAAGACCCGCCGGGGGTAGCACACCAATTATGAGATGGAATAATAAGATGCGGGCAATGCACAAACATCTCTCTGGTTGGGCTGCCCATACGGTTGGTATTCTTAAAAAGGAGAAGGCTCGCTTATCAAAAGTGATCGATGACCTTGAGGCTATAGCGGAAGTGAGACCGCTGTCCATGCAAGAGATTGATCTTAAGAATCAATCAAATGCACAAATGGCGGGGCTCCTCCGTGAAGAGGAACTCAAATGGTATCAACGATCAAAAGCCCAATTCATATTGAAAGGAGATTCGAATACGAGATATTTTCATGGCTTGGCCAATGGAAGACATCGGAAAAAACGTATTCACTCTCTCATCCAAGATGAAGGGGTGATTGAAGGCCATGAGCAACTCAAATCTTACATTACTAATTATTATAAAGATCTGTTTGGGCCTCCGGAGGAAAGCTCATTTTCTCTTAATGAGGCCTTAACGGATGATATACCCCAAGTTTCTGCTGAAGAAAATGGCCTACTAACCGCACCTTATTCTGAGGAAGAGGTTCAGAAGGAAATTTTTCAGATGGAATGCAACAAAGCACCGGGTCCAGATGGTTTTCCAGCCGAGTTTTATCAAACTTTCTGGGATACAATCAAATCAGACCTTCTAGACTTGTTCAGTTCTCTGCACACAGGACAACTAGAATTATTTCGTCTAAATTTTGGTGAAGTAATTTTGTTACCGAAGGTTAATGAGGCAGAAAGGATCCAACAATATAGACCTATTTTCCTTTTAAACGTCAGTTTCAAGATTTTCACGAAAGTGGCCACCATTAGACTTAATACGGTTGCGGATCATGTCGTCCAGCCATCACAAACCGCGTTCATGCAAGGAAGAAACATCCTTGATGGTGTGGCAGTTTTGCATGAGACGGTTCATGAGATGCATACTAAGAAATTAAATGGGGTTATTCTAAAATTAGATTTTGAAAAGACGTATGATAAAGTAAAGTGGTCTTTCTTACAGCAGACACTCAGGATGAAAGGTTTTTCTCCAGAGTGGTGGGCTCTAATTTATGATTTCGTGTATGGAGGTAGTGTGGCAATTTGGGTTAATGATGACACCGGCCACTATTTTCAAACACGAAAAGGGTTACGCCAAGGGGATCCGCTATCACCGATGTTGTTTAACATTGTAGCGGATATGTTGGCGATACTCATAGAGCGGGCCAAGTCTGATGGTCAAATTGAAGGTGTGATCCCTCATCTGGTTGATGGGGGTTTATCCATCCTTCAATATGCCAATGATACAATTTTATTTATGGATCATGATCTCGAAAAGGCTCGCAATCTGAAATTAATTTTGGCAGCTTTCGAGCAGTTGTCGGGATTGAAAATAAATTTCCATAAAAGTGAATTGTTCTGTTTCGGTGATGCCCAAAATGATATGACTCTATATACAGAGTTGTTTGGTTGTGGGCAAGGCCAATTTCCTATTCGCTATTTGGGTATTCTGATTCATTATCGGAGACTTACGATTGCGGAATGGAAAATTGTCGAAGAAAGATTACAAAAACGCCTTAGTAGTTGGAAAGGTAAATTGTTGTCCCTGGGAGGAAGATTGATACTCATTAATTCGGTACTCACAAATATGGTACTGTATATGTTATCATTCTTTCTTCTACCGAAAGGAATTCTGCATAAACTCGATTATTATCGATCCAGATTCTTTTGGTAAGGGGATAGCGAGAAAAATAAATACCGACTGGTGAAATGGAGCATAGTTTGTAGTCCCAAAGATCAAGGCGGACTTGGAGTTCATGACCTAGAGGTCAAGAATTCAGCTCTGCTGGGTAAATGGCTTTTTAAGCTTCTTACCGAGGATGGGATATGGCAAACTATCCTTCGGAGAAAGTATATTGGCTCAAAGACGTTATCCCAAGTGGTTTGAAAACCTGGGGATTCTCATTTTTTGGCAGGACTCATGGCGACAAAGAATGTTTTCTTTCGCCATGGTACTTTCTCGATTAAGAATGGAGAACAGATACGGTTCTGGGAAGATGTTTGGTTAGACAATGCTCCCTTAAGTGAACAGTATCCTGCTCTGTATAGTATTGTTCGTCGCAAAGGTGATACCATTGCAACAGTTATGGCTACCTCACCTCCGAACGTGACGTTCAGACGGGTTTTGCTTGGACAAAGACTATTGGCATGGAATGATCTAATTCACCGGCTGGGAGATATTCACCTATCGCCTGAACCGGACGAATTTAGATGGAACCTTCATGTAGATGGTACTTTCTCAATCAAATCGCTATACAATGTCATCCTTCATTCTGATACACCAGTTGATAATAATAAGAAAATCTGGAAGATGAAGATACCATTAAAAATTAAATTTTTTGGATGGTACCTTCTTCGAGGAGTTATTCTTACGAAAGATAATCTCGTTAAACGGAATTGGCAAGGAAGTAAAAGGTGTGTTTTCTGTTATCATGATGAAACTATTAAACACCTGTTTTCCAGTGCCATTTTGCGAGATCTATATGGTCAGTCATCCAAGTACCGTCTACCCTGTATCCCCCGACTAGTGTGGCCATTGTCTTTGGCAACTGGTGTCGACTCAAGGTTTAAGTTGCTTCTTAGGGTGGGGGCGCTTGCAGCTGGGCGCTTTGGCTAAGTAGAAATGATAAGATTTTTAATGATAAAAATTGTTCTTTGTTGCAGGTCATCTACAGATGTACAGGTATTCTCCGTTCGTGGTTACCTCTTCAGCGGGTGGAGAACCGAGACCTGTTTACGGAGGTCTGTACACGGTTGGAGGCTACGGCGAGGAATACTTTTTCCCTACATGGGTGGCAGCATAGTCTACGGATTGCAGCGCCACCCTCTCCTTAGGCGTTATATGATTCATCGTTTTGATATGTATTTCGCCTAGTTTATTTTTATATACTTTGTATCCAGACACTTGAACGGCTGTGTGCATCCTGGTTATGCAGAGGCTGGATGTAATTGCTTCCCAAAAGTAATAAAGCATCCTTTATCGAAAAAAAATTCAAAATAAGAGCATCTCTGGCAGCGCCACTGTCCAGGTAGAACGACGACTATAGCTCGAGCATTTTAATGTTCGTCTCGTTGAGGGAGAACGCTCAACGACAGAAGATGACATGGTTGCGAATGGAGGAGAGCTGCCCTGCTGACTGCTGCGGTGAGCTGTAGACGAACATTAGAGGAACATTTTTTTTTACAGGAAAGGGTAGTTAATTGCATACAACTGGTACAGAATACAATACGTACACTCAGTCAAACAAATTACGGGTCAGTTACAATGTCCCACCGAAGAATTTATCTTGAATATAGCAAGCTATCGGAAATGGACAGCACATCTACAGAATATCAAGCGCTCGCTGTCTTCTGCCAGATCAGATACTCAAGTTGGCTGGGTTTTTGAGAAACAATGACTATCATCCTGAAGTGGCTTCAAGCCTTTTTTTTAAAGTAACTGGTTACACGGTATAAATTATAGGGATATCAACCTCATACGGTGGGAGAGGTCATTTGAAAGAATGATTTGCCGTGTTCCCCTTTGGCCGTTCTCCTCTTTCTATAATCAACATGTATAGGAACACATATGTTAGGTTTACATGGGGGGTAGTTAGTCACGCTCACGCGTCTATGCTTGCGCGTCAAGTCTAAACCTAATAATATCGCAATTACTGGTTTTATCCTATTTTAACATGCCCTTCAATCTGAACCAGTATGAACAAGGTTCAGATTGTGAACCAGTCAAGCATCAAGGTTCAGATTGGCAAACACATTGGCAAGCTAATGATCATACAAGAGATGAATCTGACATCAAGGGCTCGTGTTGACACATGCTCGGGCACAAACTGAAAGTCAATTTCCTCTAGTTGTTCCACATTATATTGAATTTCGCAGTGGCGCATCCCAACGACTAGAGTTTGAATCCTATCAGGAGCGAATTTCTGGAATTCTCACGCCGAGGTCCCGCTTCTACTATATCATTTAGTGTCTAGTTCCTCCTAGCACTAATTTATTTATTTTTTAACAAATTGCGGGTACTTTTAGAATGTTGCCCTGTAATCTTCACCGCTACCTCATGTGAAGCACTCGCTGTCTTCGGGCAGAATGGAGACTCGCGATGACTGGGCTTGGGAAAACAATGACTATCAGCCTGACCATTCGAGAATCGGTGGCGACTTTCGGGTTAGAACTTAATAGGAGGTGCAATTCGCTCTCCAATTTGATTTCGACGGAATGCCACATGACATAATATGCCTCAACGACGATGGTGCAGAAGATTCCTGGTTCTGGAAAAACGCAAACGATAAATCCACGGAGCTCCTAGGTCACATGTTGCTTAACTTACTGTTTCGAACATAATCTTCTTGTAGGAAAGGGTGGCTGCATATAACTGGACTTACGAAACATCCACGATGTACAGAATATAGTACGTCCTCTTGCGGGGCTCTAACCGATTAGTTGTTGCGAATATAGTGTCAAATATTTTTATTTGACTTGCACTTGGTCCGTCAGGGTCTCTGTCGGCCAAATCATGTGCATGTTGCCTCAAAGCACACATCGACATCGGGATTTAATATTGATATGTATATACGCGGAAAGTTCGGAAGCAAGCTAGCAATGAATGGTTTATTGCTAACATTTGCAGATTCTTTTAACACAAACCAATAACAGATGCAGATCGTAGAAGTAGTCTAATAGCGAATCCTAAATTGGTAATTGAACAAATAGGTACAGGATATGCTATTTTGCTTTCTCTTTCGGAATTGGAGCTGGTGCATTCGTTTTTAGTGTACT